>NC_052053.1:57215450-57275078 GCF_903992535.2 Arvicola amphibius | reverse complement strand
GGCAGCCATCAAACCACACTCACTAATAGTTAGAGACTTCAACACTCCTCCCTCACCATTGGACAGGTCAATCAGACAGAAACCTAACAGAGAATTGAAAGACTTAATGGAGGTAATGAAACAAATGGACTTAACAGACATCTCTAGAACATTCCACCCAAATAGGAAAGAATATACCTTCTTCTCTGCGGCTCATGGAACCTTTTCGAAAATTGACCATATACTTGGTAACAAAGCAAACTTCCACAGTAACAAAAAAATATTAGTAACCATCTGTGTCTTATCGGATCACCATGGATTAAAATTAGAATTCAACAACAATGCTACCCCCCAGAAAGCCTACAAACTCATGGAAACTGAACAGTCAACTACTGAGCCACACCTGGGTCAAGGAAGAAATAAAGAAAGAAATTAAAATCTTCCTTGAATTTAATGAAAACAAAGACACAACATACTCAAACCTATGGGACACAATGAAAGCAGTGCTAAGAGGAAAATTCATAGCACTAAGTGCCCACTTAAAAAAAACAGAGAAAGCACACATTGGAGACTTAACAGCACACCTGAAAGCTCTAGAAAAGAAGAAGCAGACTCACCTAGGAGGAGTAGAAGACTGGAAATTATCAAACTGAGGGCTGAAATCAACAAAATAGAAACACAGAAAACAATCCAAAGAATCAATGAAACAAAAAGCTGGTTCTTGGAGAAAATCAACAAGATTGACAAACCCTTAGCCAAACTAACCAAACAGCAGAGAGAGAACAAACAAATTAATAAGATTAGAAATGAATAGGGGGACATAACCACAGACACAAAGGAAATTCAGAGAATCATTTCATCTTACTACAAAAGCCTGTATGCCACAAAATTGGAAAATGTAAAAGAAATGGACACTTTTTTAGATAAATACCATATACCAAAGTTAAACCAGGACCTGGTGAACAATCTAAATAGTCCTGTTAGTCGCGAAGAATTAGAAAATGTTATCAGACACCTCCCTACCAAAAAGAGCCCAGGACCAGATGGTTTCAATGCAGAATTCTACCAAAACTTCCAAGAAGACCTAATACCTGTACTCCTTAATGTATTTCATAATATAGAATCAGAACAGTCATTGCCAAATTCCTTTAATGAGGCTACAGTTACCCTGATACCTAAACCACACAAAGACTCAACCAAGAAAGAGAATTACAGGCCAATCTCACTCATGAACATCGATGCAAAAATTCTCAATAAAATACTGGCAAACAGAATCCAAGAACACATTAGAAAAATTATCCACTACGATCAAGTAGGCTTCCTACCAGAGATGCAGGGCTGGTTCAACATACGAAAATCTATCAATGTAATCCATCATATAAATAAACTGAAGGAAAAAAACCCATATGGTCATCTCATTAGATGCTGAAAAAGCATTTGACAAAATTCAGCACCCCTTTATAATAAAGGTCTTGGAGAGATTAGGGATACAAGGGATAAAGGCTATTTACAGCAAGCCGACAGCTAACATCAAATTAAACAGAGAGAAACTCAAGGCCATCCCACTAAATTCAGGAACATAACAAGGCCGTTCACTCTCTCCTTATCTCTTCAAAACAGTGCTTGAAGTTCTAGCAATAGCAATAAGACAACACAAGTGGATCAAGGGGATTCGATTTGGAAAGGAAGAAGTTAAACTTTCGTTATTTGCAGATGATATGATAGTGTACATACGTGACCCCAAAAACTCCACCAAAGAATTCCTACAGCTGATAAACTCCTTCAGTACTGTGGCCGGAAACAAGATCAACTCCAAAAAATCAGTTGCCCTCCTATACACAAAGGATAAGGAAGCAGAGAGGGAAATCAGAGAAGTATCACCTTTCACGATAGCCACAAATAGCATATCTGGGAGTAACTCTAACCAAGGAAGTGAAGGATTTATTTGACAAGAACTTTAATTCTCTGAAGAAAGAAATTGAAGAGAATACCAGAAAATGGAAAGATCTCCCTTGCTCATGGATTGGGAGGATCAACATAGTAAAAATGGCAATTCTACCAAAAGCAATCTATAGATTCAATGCAATCCCCTTCAAGGTCCCATCAAAATTCTTCACAGATATTGAGAGGACAATAATCAACTTTATATGGAAAAACAAGAAACCCAGGATAGCCAAAACAATCTTATATAATAAAGGTACTTCTGAAGGCATTACCATCCCTGACTTCAAATTCTATTACAGAGCTACAGTATTGAAAACAGCTTGGTATTGGCATAAAAACAGAGAAGTCGACCAATGGAATCGAATAGAAGACCCGGATCTTAAACCACAAACCTATGAACACCTGATTTTTGATAAAGGAGCTAAAAGTACACAATGGAAGAAAGAGGGCATCTTCAAGAAATGGTGCTGGCATAACTGGATGTCAACCTGTAGAAGAATGAAAGTAGATCCATATCTATCACCATGCACAAAACTCAAGTCCAGATGGATTAAAGACCTCAATATCAATCTGAACACACTGAACTTGATAGAGGAGAAAGTGGGAAGGACTCTACAACAAATGGACACAGGAGACCGTTTCCTACATATAACCCCAGCTGCACAGACTTTAAGGGCAACATTGAATAAATGGGACCTCGTGAAGCTGAGCAGCTTCTGTAAAGCAAAGGACACTGTCACTAAGACACAAAGGCAGCCTACTGACTGGGAAAAGATCTTCACCAACCCTGCAACTGACAAAGGTCTGATCTCTAAAATATATAAGGAACTCAAGAGACTAGACTTTAAAATGCTAATTAACCCAATTAAAAAATGGGGCTCTGAACTGAACAGAGAATTCTCAACAGAAGAAGTTCAAATGGCCAAAAGACACTTAAGGTCATGCTCAACCTCCTTAGCTATCAGGGAAATGCAAATCAAAACAAGGTTGAGATACCATCTTACACCTGTCAGATTGGCTAAAATCCAAAACACCAATGATAACCTTTGCTGGATAGGTTGTGGAGTAAGGGGAACCCTCATCCATTGCTGGTGGGAATCAAACTTGTGCAACCACTTTGGAAAGCAGTGTGGCCGTTTCTCAGGAAATTCGGGATCAACCTACCCCAGGACCCATAATTCCACTCTTGGGAATTTTCCTAAGAGATGCCCAATCATACTACAAAAGCATTTGCTCAACTATGTTCATAGCAGCATTATTTTTAATAGCCAGAACTTGGAAACAACCTAGATGCCCTTCAGTGGAAGAATGGATGAAGAAACTGTGGAATATATACATGTTAGAATACTACTCGGTGGTAAAAAACAATGACATCTTGAATTTTGCATGCAAATGGATGGAAATAGAAAACACTATTCTGAGTGAACTAACCCAGACCCAAAAAGATGAACAAGGGATGTACTCACTCTTAATCGGTTTCTAGCCATAATTAAAGGACATCGAGCCTATAATTCGGGATCCTTGAGAAGATAATAAGAAGGTGAACCCAAAGAAAAACATATAGTAATCCTCCTGGATACTGGAAGTAGACACGATCGCCAGACAAAAATTGGGAACTTGAGAGTGGGGCGAGACAGGGCCAAGGGAAGATGGGGAGATAAAAGCGTAAAGGGGAGAATGGGGGGAGCTCAGAAGAATGGGATGCTTGGGATACAGGAAGGGTGGATATGGGAGCAGGGAAGCATATATTTTAATTAAGGGAGCCATCTGAGGGTTGTCAAGAGACTTGACTCTAGAGCGGTTCCCGGGTTTCTAGGGAGACGCCCCCAGCTAGTTCCTTGGGCAGCAGAGGAGAGGGAGCCTGAAAAGGCCAGTTCCTATAGCCATACTGATGAATATCTTGCGTAAAACCATAGAACCTCCACCTGGCGATAGATGAAGAAAATGACTGAGCCCCACATTGGAGCACCAGACTGAGCTCCCAAGGTCCTGATGAGGAGCAGAAGGAGGGAGAACATGAGAAAGAAAGTCAGGACCGTGAGGGGTGCGTTCACCCATGGAGACGGTGGGACAGAATTAACGGGAGATCACCAACTTCAGTTGGAATGGGACTGATGGAACATGAGACCAAACCGGACTCTCTGAATGTGGCCGACGGTGGAGGCTGACAGAGAAGCCAAGGACAATGGCGCTGGGCTTTGATTCTTCTGCATGGACAGGCTCTGTGGGAGCCTTCCCAGCTTGGTTGTTCACCTTCCTGGACCTGGGGAGAGTTGGGAGGACCTTGGTCTTAACATAGTGTAGGGAACCCCGATGGCTCCTTGGCCTGGAGAGGGAGGTGGGTATGGGTGGAGGGGAGGGGAGGGAAGGAGGAGGAGGAGGGGAGGAGATGGAAATTTTTAAATATAAAAAAATAAACCATATAAAAAAGAAAATAAAGACACAACATATCCACACCTATGGGACACTATGAAAGCATTGCTATGAGGAAAGTTCATAGCACGAAGTGCCCACATAAGGAAAATAGAGAAAGCTCACATTAGAGACTTAACAGCACACCTGAAAGCGCTAAAAGAAAATGAAGAAGCAGACTCACACAGGAGGAGTAGAAGACTGGAAATAATCAAACAGAGGACTAAAATCAACAAAATAGAAACACAGAAAACAATACAAAGAATCAGTGAAACAAAGAGCTGGTTCTTGGAGAAAATCAACAAGATTGACAAACCCCTATCCAAACCAAACCAGACTAATCGAAAGGCAGAGAGAGAACACACAAATTAACAAGATCAGAAATGAAATGGGGGACATAACAGACACTGAAGAAATTCAGAAAATCATGAGGTCTTACTACAAAAGCCTGTATGCCACAAAATTGGAAAATGTAAAACAAAAATGGACATTTTTTAGATAAGTACCATATATCAAAATTAAATCAAGACCAGGTGAACAATTTAAATAGACCTATAAGTTGTGAGGAAATCGAAGCTGTCATCAAAAACCTGTCTACCAAAAAAAGCCCAGGACCAGATGGTTTTAATGCAGAATTCTACCAGAGCTTCCAAGAAAAGCTAATAATACCTATACTCCTTAATGTGTTTCACAATATAGAAAGAGAAGAGTTATTGACAAACTCTTTTTATGAAGCTACAGTTACCCTGATACCAAAACCACACAAAGATTCAACCAAGAAAGAGAATAAGAGACCAATTTTATTCATTAACATCGGTGTAAAAATTCTCAATAAAATACTGGCAAACCGAATCCAAGAATTCGTCAAAAAATTATCCTTTATGAACAAGTAGGTTTCATCCCAGAGATGCAGGGCTGGTTCACAATATAAAAAAAAAAAATCTATCAATGTAATCCATCATATAAATAAACTGAAAGAAAAAAACCGTATGAGCATTTCATTAGATGCTGAAAGAGCATTTGAGAAAATTCAACACCCCTTCCCTTACGATAAAAATCTTGGAGAGATTAGGGATACAAGTTTCATACCAAATATAATAAAAGCAATATACAGCAAGCCGAAAGCTAACATCAAATTAAATGGAGAGAAACTTAAAGTTATTCCACTAAAATCAGGAACAAGACAAGACTGTTGACTCTCTATATACCTCTTCAATATAGTGCTTGAAGTTCTAGCAATAGCAATAAGAAAACATAAAAAGATCAAGGAGATTCAAATTGGAAAGGAAGAAGTGAAACGTTTGTTATTTGCAGACGATATGATAGTGTATATAAGTGACCCAAAAACTCTACCAAAGAACTCCTACAGCTGATAAATACCTTCAGTATTGTGGCAGGATACAAGATCAACTCCAAAAAATCAGTAGTCCTCCTATACACAAAGGATAAAGAGGTGGAAGGGGAAATCAGAGAAATATCACCTTTCACGATAGCCACAAATAGCATAAAGTATCTTGGGGTAACTCTAACGAAGGAAGTGAAAGATCTATTTGACAAGAACTTTAAGTCTTTGAAGAAAAAAATTGAAGAGGATACCAGAAAATGGAAGGATCTCCCATGCTCTTGGATTGGGAGGATCAAAATACTTAAAATGGGTTGGCGAGCTGCCTGGCCAACAAAAAGACCTGATTATCTACCAGAAGATCCATCACTTATTCAGGTGAGTGAGTGCCTGAACCGCAGCAGCTGCCCTGAGACAGAGCACAGATATTCCTCAACCCCCTACACTTCCTGGTCTTCCTGCAGGGGCTAATCTCCCCGGATACTGCCTCTCTCTTCCTGTCCTATCCCAGCTTGCACCCAGAAACCCCCCTTCATCCCCCCTCATAAATTCCCCCAGCTCAGCGGATTAGGGTGCTGGGACCAGGTGTTGAGTGCAACCAGGCTGGTGGGAGGTCCTTTGTTTCAATAGCCTGCCTGCAGCAAGGTAGGCCTTTTGCCTGCAAGCTCCCTGGCCAAAAGGAGAATTGAACTTGTAAAAGAAGATCCATAAGGGATTAGTTGGACGAAGAGATGGGCAGGCGCCAATGCAAGAATTCCTTCAACAATTTGGAAAACAACATGAAAACACCAGAACCCAGTGAACTTACAACAGGAGGACTTGAACACACTAATCAAGAAGAAGTAGAAAAAATTGACTTTATGAAAGTAATGGAGTCCCTTAAACAGGAGGTGAAAAACTCCCTTAAAGAAATGGATGAGAAGAATAACAAAAAGTTTGAAGAATTGAGTAAATCTGTAAATGATATCCTAGGAAACCAAGAAAAACAGATAATGGAAACAGTGGAAGACTTGAAAACTGAAATGGAGGCAAGGAAGAAAACACAAGCCGAGGGCTGGCTGGATATGGAAAATCTATGTAAATGAATAGAGACTGCAGAAACAAGCATAACCAACAACACAAGAGATAGAAGAAAGAATCTCAGATTCTGAAGATACCATAGAGAAAATAAATACACTGATCAAAGAAAACAGCAAATCCAACAAATTCTCACCACAAAACATTCAGGAAATCTGGGACACAATAAAAAGACCAAACCTAAGAATAATAGGAGTAGAAGAAAGAGAAGAATTACAGCTCAATGGTCCAGAAAATATATTTAATAAAATTATAGAAGAAAACTTTCTCAACCTAAAGAAAGATATTCCTATGAAGGTTCAAGAAGTTTACAGAACACCAAATAGACTGGATCAAAAAAAATCCCCTCGCCATATAATAATCAAAACACAAAACATACAGAATAAAGAAAGAATATTAAGAGCTGCAAAAGAAAAAAGGTCAAGTAACTTATAAAGGTAAACCTATCAGACTTACACCTGACTTCGCTATGGAAACCATGAAAGCCAGAAGGTCCTGGATAGATGTTCTGCAGAAATTAAGAGAACATGGATGCAAGCCCAGATTACTATACCCAGCCAAGCTTTCATTTACTATAAATGGAGAAAACAAAATATTCCAGGACAAAAACAAATTTAAACAATATGTAGCCACAAATCCAGCTTTACAGAAATTAATAGAAGGAAAATCACAAACCAAGGAGTCCAACAATGCCCACATTAACTCAGACATCTAGCGACCCTTCACCAGCACATCTCAAAGAAGGGAAACATACAATCTCTACTACCAAAAAAAAAAAAAAAAAATGATGACCGGATTTAACAACCACTGGTCATTAATTTCACTTAATATCAATGGACTCAGTTCACCTCTAAAAAGGCACAGGCTAAGAGACTGAATAAGAAAACAGGATCCAACATTCTGCTGTTTACAAGAAACACACCTCAACCACAAAGACAGACATCTACTCAGAGTAAAGAATTGGGAAAAGGTTTATCAAGCAAATGGACCTAAGAAACAAGCGTGTGTGGCCATACTAATTTCTAGCAAAGTTGACTTCAAACTAAAATGAATCAGAAGAGATGCAAAGGGGCGTTTTATACTCATAACAGGAATAATCCATCAGAATGAAGTCTGAATCCTGAATATCTATGCCCCTAATATAAAAGCACCCACTTATGTAAAAGAAACATTACTAGATCTCAAGGCAGCCATCAAAAATGAGGCTCTGAACTGAACAGACAATTCTCAACAGAAGAAGTTCAAATGGCCAAAAGACACTTAAGGTCATTAGCGATCAGGGAAATGCAAATCAAAACAACGCTGAGATACCATCTTACACCTGTCAGAATGGCTAAAATCAAAACCACCAATGATAGCCTTTGCTGGAGAGGTTTTGGGGTAAGGGGTGCACTCATCCATTGCTGGTGGGAATGCAAACTTATGCAACCACTTTGGAAAGCAGTGTGGCAGTTTCTCGGGAAATTCAGGATCAATCTACCCCAGGACCCAGCAATTCCACTCTTGGGAATATACACTATTCTGAGTGAGGTAACCCAGACACAAACAGATGAACATAGGATGTACTCACTCATAACTGGTTTCTAGCCATAAATGAAGAACATCGAGCCTATAATTCGTGATCCTGGAGAAGCTAAATAAGAAGGTGAACCCAAAGAAAAACATATAGTTATCCTCCTGGATATTGGAAGGAGACAAGATTGCCGTGCAAAAATTGGGAACTTGGAGATGGGGTGGGATGGGAGCAAGGGGAAATGGGGAGAGAAAAGTGTGAAGGGGAGGATAGGGAGAGCTTGGGGGAATGGGATGCTTGGGATATAGGAAGGGTGGATATGGGAGCAGGGAAGTATATATCTTAATTAAGGGAGCCATTTTAGGGTTGTCAAGAGACTTGACTCTAGAGGGGTTCCCAGGTGTCCAGGGAGATGCCCCCAGCTACTTCCTTGGGCAGCTTTGGAGAGGGAGCTGGAATTGTCCAGATCCTATAGCCATACTGATGAATATCTTGCATATCACCATAGAACCTTCATCTGGAGATGGATGGAGATAGAGACAGAGCCCTACATTGGACTGAGCTCCCAAGGTCCTGATGAGGAGCAGAATGAAGGAGAACATGAGCAAGGAATTCAGGACCGCGAGGGGTGCACCCACCCACCGAGATGGTGGGGCTGATCTAATCGGAGCTCACCAAGGCCAGCTGGACTGGGACTGAAAAAGCATGGGACAAAACTGGACTCCCTGAACATGGTGGACAATGAAGGCTGACTGAGAAGCCAAGGACAATGGCACTGGATTTTGATCCTACTACATATACTGGCTTTGGGGGGAGGCTGTCCTATTTGGATGCTCACCTTCCTGGACCTGGATGGAGGGGGAAGGAACTTGGACTTCCCACAGGGCAGGGAACCCTTACTGCTCTTCGGCAGGAGAGAGAGGGGGAGTTGATGGGGAAGGGAGAGGAAAATGGGAGGCAGGGAGGAGGTGGGAACTTTTGATAAAAAAGATATATTCATAATAGCTTCAAAATAACTTAATAAATACTCTGGACCATAGCTAACAAAGGTAGTAAGAGGCCTCCACAATGGGAACTTCAGAACGCTGGAGGAGAAAATTAAAGCAGAGAGTCATGAGAATATGGAAAGATCTCCCATTCATACAGATGAGCAGAATCAGTTACTGTAAAATGGCTACTTTACCAAAAGCAATCAACAATTCAAAACAATCTCCATCAAAATTTCAGTGACATTCTTCACAGAACTAGGAGGGAAAATCTTTTTTTATAATTTCTTTTAAAAAAGAAAAACTATCTTTTTTTCATTTTACATACCAATTCCAGTTCCTACTCCCTCCCCTCATTCCCTCCACTTACCCTCCCCCACCAACCCACTCTTTAAAGAGGGTAAGGCACACTGCTTTGGGGAAGGTCCAAGGCCCTCCCTATTATATCTAGACTGAGTAAAGTATCCATTTAAAGAGAATGGGTTCCAAAAAAACAGTACAAGCAGTAGGGATAAAACCTGCTGCCACTGCCAGTGGCCCCACAGTCTGCCACAGGCATACAACTGTCACCACATTCAGAGGGACAAGTTTAGACCTATCTTGGTTCCTTCCCTGTCCAACTGGAGTTAGTGAGCTCCCATAAGAGGAAAATCTTAAAATTCATTCAGACACATAAAATTCTCCAAATAGCATAGAGAGTTTCTAAAAGCATCACAATAGATGATTTTAAATTTTATTCTAGGGTCATAGTTAGAAAAAACTGCATGGTACTGGAACTATACATACAAACGTGTGTGTGTGTGTGTGTGTGTGTGTGTGTGTGTGTGTGTGTGTGTGTACACATAGACATAGACTAATGGAATACAATAAAGAACCAAGCAATAAACCCACACAGTTAAAGTCATCTGATTAACCAAGGTGTCAAAAAATTTATGCACTGAAGAAACTGTTTCCTCCTCAACAGCTGGTGCTGGAGAAAATGGATACCTACATCATGAGATGGATAAAACTAAATACCTACCTCTCACCCTCACTCAAATCAAAATGGGTCAAAGACCTTGTCATAAGTCCTAAAGTCTAAAACTGCTAGAGAAAAAGACAGTAAAAACACATCAGAATACAAGACGAACAAGCAGTTTCTAAAAATAACCCAATGACTCATGAAATAATCAAAAGTCAATAAATGAGGTTTGACATTAAAAAGCTTCTACTCAGCAAAGGAAACAAACAGCACAGTGAAAAAATAATCTACATGGTAGAAGGAAAATCTTGTCAAACCATACATCTGACCTGTACACCGATATCTAGAATCTCTAAAGAAATCAACACTGAAAAATCATCCAATTGATAAATAAACAAGTGAATTGAATAGATAGTTCTCAAGGAGAAATGCCAGTATGAAAGATGTTCAATATGCTTAGCCATCAAGAAAATGTAAATTAAAATACCTTGAGATTCTATATCTCTCCAGTCAGAATGAGACCATAGAGAGAACATGTCTCCAAAACAGATATACAGAGAGAAGGAATAACTTCGCCTCAGAGGCAGGAGGCCTTCCTGTAGGTACACTTGAACTTGCTCTGTAACAAAAAGAATGGATGTAAAAGACAGACAAGGATGTGGTAGGCATTACAAAAAATGAACAACAATGTAATTTATTAGAACTACAAAAAATAAATTGTGTAGAAGGGCTCAAAAATTTAAAACATGATAGTAATTATTAATAACACATTAAAATGTATGTTTGTATATTAAATAGATATGTAAGGGTGAGCCAGAGAGACCCAATCAAAGCCTGGGGACTCCCTCAAGGAAACTTCTATAATATCCCTAAGAGTCAAATAAAGAGTGAGTGAGTCATCACTAGCATTCCCCAGCCACCAGCTGTCACAGAGTCCCCAAAGGATACATAGACCATGGTGTGGAAAAGAGACAGCAGGAAGCACACAGAAATAATTTACTCCCTCAGGGTCAGGAAGATTTTAAGTCTCCCTGTACCTACTTCTTGGGTGGGACACAATCCTATCACCTTCCTCTGTCATTGTTACCTCAGAAGCTGGGCTGAAGTTTCTCCACAACAAAAGTTCTCACACCTCTGCTTCTTGGTATGTTCTTAAACCTACAGCCACTAACCATCCCTGTTGTCTGGGACAAGACACACTAAATGACTGTATGCTGGGGAAGAATAAGTCAAAAGTTCAAAGTTAAGGAAAGGACATGCTACATATTGAAAAATGCCAGTCAATCTGCCCTTACCAGATTTAAATGCATTTGTAAATACTCTGGGGTCTGGGGATAGGAGTTTCACAAAAAGAAGAGAACTTGCAGGAAAGAGTTAAAAGATCCTTCCAGGAAACAGGAAGCTGGAGGTGCCATCCTGAGAAATACTGCCACTTATCACCAGGGTTTCTACAGTGCCCAAGCCAGCAGCAACAGCAGCAGCAGCAGCAGCAGGAGCAGCATCCTCTGCAGCTTTGTTGAAAATGCAGAATCGCAGAACACTGCATTTAACAAGTCCTCCAACTGGCCCTTGTACATGTTCATAGCTGAGGACTGCTGCCAGGGAGGTCCAAGACAGCTCTGTATCAGAACTAGCTCTTTCAGTTTTTTGGCAGACTTCTGAACCTTACTTGAGAACAATTGTTAAGAACCTTTGAGCACTGTCTGTAGCAATCTATTTTTTATAAAGTTCCAACATATGTTCTTAATGACATCAGACCATGGAGTAGAGCTAGAACAAATGATCTAGACCAAAGTACTCAATTTGCAGATAAGAGATTAAAGAAAGACACCTAGAGACAGTACTGAGGAGTAGACAGGAGACCACAGTTCATACTCCAGCTCTGTCCTCCTTGTAGCTATGCATTTTAGTCCTTTCCCTCCTTTGGAAAGCAATGTTCTTCCTTTCCAGGTAAGATTGTCCTAATCAGAGGGAGGAAATGGCTTGAGGCAGTTGCAGCAGAGATCAGAGAAGCCAGATAAGAATGCTTGCTGCACCATCCACAACCACCCCAGCTAAAGAAATCCTTAGGGAGTATCAGGAGGAGAAGGGAAAGCTAGAAGCCAACAGACATTCATCCAGAAGGCCAGGCTGTTTTCAGTGAATGCTGCATGAGGGACAGAGTCAAAGTCCTTCTTTAGCTAAAACGGACCCCTCATGAGCCTTCCTTGAGATATGTTCCTCATATAATGTCTATAGTTTCTGGCATTTTTCTACAAATGATAGAATGTTTTTCTTCATGGCTGAATAAAATGTATCAGTTACATTTTTCATTAATCATTCTTCTGTTTTATGGGCATCTAAGCTGATTTCACATTTTAGCTATTGTAAAAACATTAGCAATGAACGTGGATGTGCAAGCATACCAGATATGGATCTGAGTCTAGAGGGCATAAGCTGGGGTTTCTGAGTTCTTGTGTTTATTTGCACTACACTGAATAGTTCTAGGCATGGGGACACATGGATAGTTCTAGGCAAGGGAATAGGTTAAGGAACAGATACCCAGGAGCGATATCTCGCCTGTGGCCTGGCACCCAGTGAGCAAAAATGTGAGGAACAGGCTGACATGAGCTCTGCAGTGATCCACAGGCAGCAACAAAGTACCCACCTCTCCCAAATTCATATATACACCAACCTTTCAGAGCATGCGTGCTTGGCTAAATGACGTTCAAGTGCACTGAACAGTTGCCAGTCTTTCGGCTAAAGCTGGCTCTCATGTGGTTGTCTCTGAACTCTCCTCCTCCAGTTGCCTAATCTCATACCTCACAAGTATATCTGGGATAGGAAATAGAGTCCTTTGAATATCCAAGAGTGTTACCACTGGATAGGGTAGTAGTTGTGTTTTAGTTTTTTGAGAAACTTTACACTGCATTCCATCATGGTTGTACTAGTTTGCACTCCTATCAACAGTGGTTAAGGGTTTCTCTGCCTATATCTTGCCAACATTTATCTTTCTTTACTTTGTTAACAGTGGCCATTCTGACTTGAGTGAAATGAAATCTCAAAGATCTTAATTTGCATTTCTTTGGTGGCTAGATATTGAAAATGTTTATAAGTGTTTAGCATCGATTTGTATGCCTTGTTTTGAGAACTGTCTGTTCAGATCGCTGGCAATTTACTGGTAGGCAATTTGTTGGTTTTGATTTTTCTTACCCTTGATGCTTAATTTTGCAGTTCTTTTGCATTTGTTTGTTTTTGTTTTTGTTTTAAGACAGGGTTTCTCTGTGTGCAGTCCTGGCTGTCCTGGAACTCATCCTGAAGACCAGGCTGGCCTTGAATGCACAGAGATCTGGCTGCCTCTGCCTCCTGAATGCTGGGATTAAAGTCATGCACTATCACCACCCAGCTTTTTAAAAATAATTTTCATTTACCCTTTGATAATTTCAGACATGTACATAATAATATTTTGATTATAGTCATCTCCCATTGCTCTCTTATATATTTCTCACTCCTTTGTCTCAACTCTCACTCTTTGTCCCAAAAAGTCCCTCTTTATTTTCTCTTATTTTACTTTTATGGGTGTTTTGCTGACATGTACCTGTCCACCAAATGAGTACTTGGTGCCCCTAAAGCCCAGAAGAGGGTCTTGGATCCTCTGGAACTGGAGTTTTTAACAGTGTGAGCTGCCATGTGGGTGCTGGGAATTGAACCTGGGTCCTCTGAAGACTGGTCAATGCTCTTAACCACTGAGCCATCTCTCCAGACCCTAATTTTGCAGTTCTTTATATATTCTATCAACCCTTGTCTGAAGTATAGCCAGTGAAGAGTTTCTCCCATTCTGTAGGCTGTCTCTCCATTCTGTTAAGTTTTCTTGCTGTGGAGAAGCTTTTTAATTTCATGTGATCTCATCTGTCGGTTCTCAGGACTGTTTCTTATGCTACTGTATTCAGATTCAGAAATTTGTTGGCCACACCAATGTCCTAGAGTATTCTCCTAATGAAATCTTTAGCGGTTTCAGCTTTTAGATGAAGGTCTTCGATCTACTTTTAATTGCACAGAGAGAGGGGGGTCTAATTTCATTCTTTCATAATTACACAGGTGGATCTAGTTTTGTCAGCACTATTTTTGTTAACACTGTCTTTTTCAGTGCATATTTTTCATACCTTTGTCAAATTTAAGTGTCCAGCTGTGTGGGTATATCTCTGGGTCTTCTACTATGTTCCACTATTTACTAAATTTTTCATTATCATAACATCACATTCCATTCCTTAATATACACATATATTTATGCATTAAAAAAATTTCAGTATAGCTGGAGAGATGGTTCAGCAGTTTAAGAGCATTGGCTGCTCTTCCAGAGGGCCTGAATTCAATTCCCAGTATCCACATAGCAGTTCATACCTGTCTGTAACCCCAACTCTAGTGGATCCAAAACTGTCACAGGCATGCATGCAAGGAAAACAAATGCACATACAATAAAAATAAATATTTTTTATTGAAAATTTTCATCTCCTCCCCTCCTTCCATTTCCCTCCCCTCCCCCAACCCCCCTCCCCTCTCCCTCTCCAGTCCAAAGAGCAGTCAGGGTTCCCTGCCCGGTGGGAAGTCCAAGGTCCTCCCCTCTCCATCCAGGTCTAGGAAGGTGAGCGTCCAAACAAACTAGGCTCCCACAAAGCCAGTCAAAACACAGTGCCATTGTCCTTGGCTTCTCAGTCAGCTATCGTTGTCCACCATGTTGTTCAAAGAGTACGGTTTGAACACATGCTCTATCAGTCCCAGTCCAGCTGGCCTTGGTGAGCTCCCATTAGATCAGCCACACCGTCTCAGTAGGTGGGCGCACCCCTCGCAGTCCTGACTTCCTTGCTCATGTTCTCCCTCCTTCTGCTCCTCATTTGGACCTTGGGTGCTAAAATGTGGGTGTCTGTCTTTATCTCCATCCATCGCCAGATGAAGATTCTATGATGATATGCAAGATATTCATCAGTATGGCTATAGCACAGGGCCATTTCAGGCTCCCTCTCCTCAGCTGCCCAAGGAACTAGCTGGGGACATCTCCATGGACACCTGGGAACACTTCTAGAGTCAAGGCTCTTGCCAGCCCTAAAATGGCCCCCTTAATTAAGATATATACTTCCCTGCTCCCATATCCACCCTTCCTCCATCCCAATCGTCCCATGCCTCCAAGGTCTCCCCATCCTCCCCTTCTCACTTTTCTCTCTCCATCTCCCATTACCCCCACCCCACCCGCACCCCAAGTTTCCAATTTTTGCCCGGCGATCTTGTCTACTTCCAATATCCAGGTGGATAACTATATGTTTTTCTTTGGGTTCAACTTCTTATTTAGCTTCTCTAGGATCACGTATTATAGGCTCAATGTCCTTTCTTTATGGCTAGAATCCACTTATGAGTGAGTATATAACATATTCATCTTTTTCGGTCTGGGTTACCTCATTCAGAATAGTGTTTTCTATTTCCATCCATTTGCATACAAAAATCAAGATGTCATTGTTTTTTACCGCTGAGTAGTATTCTAATGCGTGTATATTCCACACTTTTTTTATCCATTCTTCCATGGAGGGGCATCTAGGTTGTTTCCAGGTTCTGGCTATTACAAATAATGCTGCTCTGTACATAGCTGAACAAATGCTTTTGTAGTATGATAGGGCATCTCTTCAGTATATTCCCAGGAGTGGGATTGCTAGATCCTGGGGTAGATTGACCCCGAATTTCCTGAGAAACGGCCACACTGCTTTCCAAAGTGGTTGCACAAGTTTGATTCCCACCAGCAATGGATGAGTGTTCCCCTACTCCACATCCTCTCCAGCATTGGTGTTTTGGATTTTAGCCATTCTGACAGATGTAAGATGATATCTCAAAGTTGTTTTGATTTGCATTTCCCTGATAGCTAAGGATGTTGAGCATGACCTTAAGTGTCTTTTGGCCATTTGAAGTTGTTCTGGTGAGAATTCTCTGTTCAGTTCAGTGACCCATTTTTTAATTGGGTTCATTAGCATTTTAAAGTCTAGTTTCTTGAGTTCTTTATATATTTTGGAGATCAGACCTTTGTCTGTTGCGGGATTGGTGAAGATCTTTTCCCAGTCAGTAGGTTGCCTTTTTGTCTTAATGACAGTGTCCTTTGCTTTACAGAAGCTTCTGAGTTTCAGGAGGTCCCATTTATTCAAGCTTGCCCTTATTGTCTGTGCTACTGAGGTTATACATAGGAAGTGGTCTCCTGTGCCCATGTGTTGTAGAGTACTTCCCACATTCTCTTCTATCAGGTTCAGTGTGTTCAGATTGATATTGAGGTCTTTAATCCATTTGGACTTGAGTTTTGTGCATGGTGATAGATATGGATCTATTTTCATTCTTCTACAGGTTGACATCCAGTTATGCCAGCACCATTTGTTGAAAACGCTTTCTTTCTTCCATTGTATACCTTTAGCTCCTTTATTGAAAATCAGGTGTTCATAGGTTTGTGGGTTGAGATCCGGGTCTTCTGTTAGATTCCATTGGTCGACTTCTTTGTTTTTATGCCAGTACCAAGCTGTTTTCATTACTGTAGCTCTGTAATAGAATTTGAAGTCAGGGATGGTAATGCCTCCAGAAGTACCTTTATTGTATAAGATTGTTTTGGCTATCCTGGGTTTTTTGTTTTCCATATAAAGTTGATTATGGTTCTCTCAAGATCTGTGAAGAATTTTGTTGGGATTTTAATGGGTATTGCATTGAATTTATAGATTGCTTTTGGTAGAATTACCATTTTTACTATGTTGATCCTCCCAATCCAAGAGCATGGGAGATCCTTCAATTTTCTGGTATCCTCTTCAATTTCTTTCTTCAAAGACTTAAAGTTCTTGTCAAATAGATCTTTTACTTCCTTGGTTAGAGTTACCCCAAGATATTTTATGCTATTTGTGGCTATCATGAAAGGTGATGCTTCTCTGATTTCCCTGTCTGCTTCTTTTTCCTTTGTGTATAGGAGGGCACCTGATTTTTTGGAGTTGATCTTGTATCCTGCCACGTTACTGAAGGAGTTTATCAGCTGTAGGAGTTCTTTGGTAGAGTCTATGGGGTCGCTTATTTACACTAACATACCATCTGTAAATAACGAAAGTTTAACTTCTTCCTTTCCGATTCGAATCCCCTTGGTCCCCTTATGTTGTCTTATTGCTATTGCTAGAACTTCAAGAACTATGTTGAAGAGATATGGTGAGAGTGGACAGACTTGTCTTGTTCCTGAACTTAGTGAAAATGCTTTGAGTTTCTCTCCGTTTAATTTGATATTAGCTGTTGGCTGGCTATATATTGCTTTTATTATATTTATGTATGATCCTTGTATCCCTAATCTCTCCAAAACCTTCATCATAAAGGGGTGATGAACTTTGTCAAATGCTTTTTCAGCATCTAATGGGATGACCATATGTTTTTTTCTTTCAGTTTATTTATATGATGGATTACATTGATAGTTTTTCATATGTTGAACCAGCCCTGCATCTCTGGGATGAAGCCTACTTGATCATAATGGATAATTTTTTAATGGGTTCTTGGAATCGGTTTGACAGTATTTTATTGAGAATTTTTGCATCGATGTTCATGAGTGAGATTAGTTTGTAATTCTCTTTCTTGGTTGGGTCTTTGTGTGGTTTTGGTATCAGGGTGACTGTAGCTTCATAAAAGGAGTTTGGCAATGACTCTTCTGATTCTGTTATGTGAAATACATTAAGGAGTATAGGTATCAGCTCTTCTTAGAAGTTCTGATAAAATTCTGCATTAAAGCCTTTAGGTCTTAGGTTTTTTTTTTGGTTGGCAGGTTTTTTTTATGACGTCTTCTATTTCCTCATCATGTATAGGTCTATTTAACTTGTTCACCTGGTCTTGATTTAATTTTGGTAAATGGTACTTATCTAAACACAAGTCCATTTCTTTTACATTTTCCAACTTTATGGCATATAAGCTTTTGTAGAAAGACCTAATAATTCTCTGAATTTCTTCAGTGTCTGTTCTTATGTCCCCTTATTTCTGATCTTATTAATTTGCATGTTCTCTCTCTGCCTTTTTATTAGATTGGATAAAGGTTTGTCAGTCTTGTTGACTTTCTCAAAGAACCAGCTCTTTGTTTTATTGATTCTTTGTATTGTTTTCTGTGCTTCTATTTTGTTGATTTCAGCCCTCAGTTTGATTATTTCCAATCTTCTACTCCTCCTGGGTGAGTCTGCTTCTTTTTTTCTAGAACTTTCCGCTGTGCTGTTAAGTCTCCAATGTGAGCTTTCTCTGTTTTTTTTTTTTTTTTTAATGTGGGCACTTAGAGCTATGAACTTTCCTCTTAGCACCGCTTTCATTTTGTCCCATAGGTTTGGGTATGTAGTGTCTTTATTTTTGTTGAATTCAAGGAAGACTTTAATTTCTTTCTTTATTTCTTTCCTGACCCAGGGGTGATTCAGTAGTTGACTGTTCAGCTTCCAAGAGTTTGTAGGCTTTCTGGGGGTAGAAATATTGTTAAATTCTATTTTTATTCTATGGTGATCTGATAAGACACAGGTGGTTTACTGATTTTTTTTTTGTATCTGTGGAAGTTTGCTTTGTTACCAAGTATGTGGTTAATTTTCGAGAAGGTTCCATGAGCTGCAAAGAAGAAGGTATATTCTTTCCTATTTGGGTGGAATGTTCTATAGATGTCTGTTAAGGTCATTTGATTCATTACCTCCATTAATTCTCTTATTTCTCTGTTAGGTTTCTGTCTGATTGACCTGTCCATTGATGAGAGAGGAGTGTTGAAGTCTCCTACTCTTAATGTGTGTGGTTTGATGGCTGCCTTGAGTTCTAGTAATGTTTCTTTTATATAAGTGGGTGCTTTTATATTAGGGGCATAGATATTCAGGATTGAGACTTCATTCTGATGGATTTTTCCTGTTATGAATATAAAGTGTCCCTTTCCATCTCTTCTGATTGATTTCAGTTTGAAGTCAACTTTGTTAGAAATTAGTATGGCCACACCCACTTGTTTCTTAGGTCCATTTGCTTTTTACACTTTTTACCAGCCCTTTACTCTGAGTAGGTGTCTGTCTTTGTGGTTGAGGTGTGTTTCTTGTAAACAGCAGAATGTTGGATCCTGTTTTCATATCCAATCTCTTAGCCTGTGCCTTTTTATAGGTGAATTGAGTCCATTGATATTAAGTGGTATTAATGACCAGTGGTTGTTAAATACGGTTATTTTATTTTATTTTATTTATTATTTATTTATTTATTTATTTATTTATTTATTTTGCTAGTAGTGTGTGTGTGTTTCCCTTTTTTGAGTTGTCCTTGTGAAGGGTCGCTAAATATCTAAGCTATTGTGGGCATTGTTGGACTCCTTGGTTTGTGATTATCCTTCTATTACTTTCTGTAAGGCTGGATTTGTGGCTATGTATTGTTTAAATTTGTTTTTATCCCGGAATATTTTGTTCTCTCCATTGATAGTGAATGAAAGCTTGGTTAGGTATAGTAATCTGGGCTTGCATCCATGGTCACTTAGTTTCTGCAGTACCTTCTGGCTTTCATGGTTTCCATTGAGAAGTCAGGTGTAAGTCTGATAGGTTTACCTTTATAAGTAACTTGACCTTTTTCCTTTGCAGCTCTTAATAATCTTTCGTTACTCTGTATATTTTGCATTTTAATTATTATATGGTGAGGGGATTTTTTTTGATCCAGTCTATTCGGTGTTCTGTATGCTTCTTGAACCTTCATAGGAATATCTTTTTTTAGGTTCGAAAAGTTTTCTTCTATAATTTTATTGAATATATTTTCTGGGCCTTTTAGTTGTAATTCTTCTCCTTCTTCTACTCCTATTATTCTTAGGTTTGGTCTTTTACTCATTTTTATTTAGTTTATAACATGTGAAATATAAACAAAATAAAAATACACATTTTTTAAATCAGTTTCTAAAATGAGTAGAGTCCAACAAAAAAGAGAAACTCTTCTTGTCTCCCAAGTGTCCCTTCTGCTTTCTTCACATCACTGGATGGAACAGTAGCAGGAATCAGACAGATCTTGTCATGGGAAGATTTGCAGAGGCAGTGATTGATCCTACTTTGAGGTTGGGCCCTGGGAGCATCTTAGCTTCTGTTTGAAAAAAAAATATTCTCCATTTCCCAAGCTTGTGTCCCTGGAGCAGGCTTCTTATCTCTGAGACTTGTTAACCTTCCTCTTAGGGCCCAATTTGATAGGGATCAGGGCAATGCTCTCAACTCAGAATGCATTCAGGTGCTCTGTGCATAGTGATGGTGCTATTTCTTAGTACCTGTTTTGAAAAGACAAGAAAAAAATAGTCAGGCTGACCTGTGGAATACAAACCAAGTGAACAGAGAGTCCAGGGTTTTCATACCTAGCTTTTGAGACTAATTCTCCTCTCAGTTGCACTGTGGCTGGGTGCTTCTTTCAAGGACTATAGGAGTGTGTTCATGGGGACTGTGCCTCATGCAGCTGTGGAAACTTATGTGGCTTTCTATATGTTTGTGTGTATGTGTATATAATTGCATACATGTATGTGTGTGATAAATGTACACATAAACGTGTTTCTTTGAACATGAATGTCTCTAGTACAGGATTTGATCTATATTGAAGCCATGTGTGTGTGTTGGCCATATGAAGGAATTGTGCCTACATGTAGCGTTTTGGGTGAGAATGACTTTCCATGACAGTGTTAGAACAACCAGAAAGGAAACTTTCAATATAAAAAATTTCCATGATTCTCTCTTGCCTGGTGAATAAACACCAAATATCCAAGCCATGAAGTATTCTTCTTCCTCCCAGATCATTAATCTTCAATTTTCTTCACTACTTCAACAAGAAGACAGTTAAAATGGACCTGCTTGCTGAGCTGATGTCGCCTCCATACCTTTACCCCACTGCTGAATCAATGCCGTTACACTCACTTTCTCCCACTGCTGACATCAATGCTTTTACATGCACTTGCTCCACGTACTTGCCCTTACTGCTAACACAGCTCCTGCTTCTCAGTTCTCACCTATGTGAACTGTGAGAACCCACTCTGAGCTGTGAGTGCTCTAATAACTCCTCAGTCACTCCTACTTCAAACCTACAACTGTCCACATATTCTTCCTAAATGATGGTCAAAGGGGTTCAGAGGGAAACACCTCTTCTGACTTAGATGAGCTGTACTAAGGTGGGGAAATTTTATGGTGGTAACACATCTGTTTCTTCTTTATCCTCCAGGTTGGGCTCTGTTTCTGTCTTCCTGTCCCTCCCTCTTCTCACTAATTTGTTTTCTTTTTTTTCCTTTTTTTTCTCATTTTTTAAATCAAGATTTCCATCTCCTCCCCCTTCCCTCCCCTCCCTTCCACACATACCCCCACTACACCCCTCTCCAAGACAAAGAGCCATCAGGGTTCCCTTCACTATGTTAAGTCCAAGGTCCTCCCAGCTCCCCCTAAGTCCAGGAAGGTGAGCAACCAAACTGACAAGGCTCACAGTGAGCCCGTCCATGCTGTAGAGTTCATGTTCATTGCCATTGTCCTTGGTTTCTCAGTCCTCCTCCACCGTCAGCCACATTCAGGGAGTCCGGTTTGGTCCCCTGTTCCATCAGTCCCATTTCGACTGGACTTGGTGGTCTCCCGCTAGATCTGTTCCACCATCTTAATGGGTAAAAGCACTCCCCACGGTCCTGGCTTCCTTGCTAATGATCTCCCTCCTTTTGCTCCTCATCAGGACCTTGAGAGCTCAGTCTGGTGCTCCTATGTGGGGCTCTGTCATTTTCTCCATCCAATGCCAGGTGAAGGTTCTATGGTGATATGCAAGATATTCATGAGTATGACAATAGGATCTGGAAATTTCTGGCTTCCTCTCCTCAGCTGCCCTAGGAACTAGCTGGGGTCGTCTTCCTGGACACCTGGGAACCCCTCTAGAGTCAAGTCTCTGCCAACCCTAGAATGGCTCCCTTAACTAAGATATATAGTTCCTTATTCCCATATCCACCCTTCCTATACCCCAACCATCCTATTCCCCCAAGCTCTTCCCATCCTCCACTTCACCCTTTTCTCTCCCCATCCCCCCATCCCACCCCACCCCCATATTCCCATTTTTTGTCCGGCAATCTTGTCTACTTCCAATAACGAGGAGGATAACTATATGTTTTTCTTTGGGTTCACCTTCTTATATAGCTTCTCTAGGATTTTTTTTACGAATTATAGGATCGATGTCCTTTATTTATGGCTAGAAACCAATTATGAGTGAGTACATCCCATGTTCATCTTTTTGGGTCTGGGTAACCTCGCTCAGGATGGTGTTTTCTATTTCCATCCATTTGCATGCAAAATTCAAGATGTCATTGTTTTTTTACCGCCGAGTAGTACTCTAATATATATATATTCCACACTTTCTTCATCCATTCTTCCACTGAAGGGCATCTAGGTTGTTTCCAGGTTCTGGCTATTACAAATAATGCTGCTATAAACAGAGTTGAACAAATGCTTTTGTAATATGATTGGGCATCTCTTGGGTAAATTCCCAATAGTGGGATTGCTGGGTCCTGGGGTAGGTTGATCCCGAATTTCCTGAGAAACCTCCACACTGCTTTCCAAAGTGGTTGCACAAGTTTGCATTCCCACCAGCAATGGATGAGTGTACCCCTTACTCCACATCCTCTCCAGTAAAGGCTATCATTGGTGTTTTAGATTTTAACCATTCTGACAGGTGTAAGATGGTATCTCAGCGTTGTTTTGATTTGCATTTCCCTGATTGCTAAGGAGGTTGAGCATGCCCTTAAGTGTCTTTTGGCCATTCAAACTTCTTCTGTTGAGAATTCTCTGTTCAGTTCAGTGCCCCATTTTTTAATTGGGTTCATTAGCATTTTAAAGTCTAGTCTCTTGAGTTCCTTATATATTTTGGAGATGAGGCCTTTGTCTGTTGCGGGGTTGGTGAAGATCTTTTCCCAGTCAGTAGGCTGCCTTTGTGTCTTAGTGACAGTGTCCTTTGCTTTACAGAAGCTGCTCAGCTTCACGAGGTCCCATTTATTCAATGTTGCCCTTAATGTCTGTGCTGCTGGGGCTATATGTAGGAAGCGGTCTCCTGTGCCCAAATGTTGTAGAGTACTTCCCACTTTCTCCTCTAACAGGTTCAGTGTGTTCAGATTGATATTGAGGTCTTTAATCCATTTGGACTTGAGTTTTGTGCATGGTGATAGACACGGATCTATCTACTTTCATTCTTCTACAGGTTGAGATCCAGTTATGCCAGCACCATTTGTTGAAGATGCTTTCTTTCTTCCATTGTGTGCTTTTAGCTCCTTTATCAAAAATCAGGTGTTCATAGATTTGTGGGTTAAGATCTGGGTCTTCTATTCGATTCCATTGGTCGACTTCTCTATTTTTATGCCAATACCAAGCTGTTTTCAATACTGTAGCTCTGTAATAGAGTTTGAAATCAGGGATGGTAATGCCTCCAGAAGTTCCTTTATTGTATAAGATTGTTTTGGCTATCCTGGGTTTCTTGTTCTTCCATATAAAGGTGATTATTGTCCTCTCAAGACCTGTGAAGAATTTTGATGGGATCTTTAAGGGGATTGCATTAAATCTATAGATTGCCTTTGGTAGTATTGCCATTTTTACTATGTTGATCCTCCCAATCCAAGAGCAAGGGAGATCCTTCCATTTTCTGGTGTCCTCTTCAATTTCTTTCTTCAAAGACTTAAAGTTCTTGTCAAATAGGTCTTTCACTTCCTTGGTTAGAGTTACCCCAAGATATTTTATGCTATTTGTGGCTATCGTGAATGGTGACGCTTCTCTGATTTCTTTCTCTGCTTCCTTATCCTTTGTATATAGGAGGGCGACTGATTTTTTGGAGTTGATCTTGTATCCTGCCACGCTACTAAAGGAGTTTATCAGCTGTAGGAGTTCTTTGGTGGAGTTTTTCGGGTTGCTTATGTACACTATCATATCATCAGCAAATAATGAAAGTTTAACTTCTTCCTTTCCATTTCGAATCCCCTTGATCCCCTTGTTTTGTCTTATTGCTATTGCTAGAACTTCAAGTACTATATTGAAGAGATAAGGAGAGAGTGGACAGCCTTGTCACGTTCCTGAATTTAGTGGGATGGCCTTGAGTTTCTCTCCATTTAATTTGATGTTAGCTGTCGGCTTGCTGTAAATAGCCTTTATTATATTTAGGAATGACCCCGGTATCTCTAATCTCTCCAAGACCTTTATCATAAAGGGCTGCTGAATTTTCTCAAATGCTTTTTCTGCATCTAATGAGATGATCATATGTTTTTTATCCTTCAGTTTATTTATATGATGGATTACATTGATAGATTTTCGTATGTTGAACCAGCCTTGCATCTCTGGGATGAAGCCTACTTGATCATAGTGGATAATTTTTCTAATGTGTTCTTGGATTCTGTTTGCCAGTATTTTATTGAGAATTTTTGCATCGATGTTCATAAGTGAGATTGGCCTGTAGTTCTCTTTCTTGGTTGAGTCTTTGTGTGGTTTAGGTATCAGGGTAATTGTAGCTTCATAAAAGGAATTTGGCAATGACTGTTCTGTTTCTATATTATGAAATACCTTAAGGAGTATAGGTATTAGGTCTACTTGGAAGTTTTGGTAGAATTCTGCATTGAACCCATCAGGTCCTGGGCTCTTTTTGGTAGGGAGGTGTCTGATAACAGTTTCTAATTCTTCGCGACTAACAGGACTATTTAGATTGTTCACCTGGTCCTGGTTTAACTTTGGTATATGGTACTTGTCTAAAAAAGTGTCAATTTCTTTTACATTTTCCAATTTTGTGGCATACAGGCTTTTGTAGTAAGATCTAATTATTCTCTGAATTTCCTCTGTGTCTGTGTTTATGTCCCCTTTTTCATTTCTGATCTTATTAATTTTTGTGTTATCTCTCTGCCGTTTGATTAGTTTGGCTAGGGGTTTGTCTATCTTGTTGATTTTCTCCATGATTTTTGTTTCATTGATTCTTTGGATTGTTTTCTGTGTTTCTATTTTGTTGATTTCTGCCCTCAGTTTGATAATTTCCAGTCTTCTACTCCTCCTAGGTGAGTCTGCTTCTTTCTTTTCTAAAGTTTTCAGGTGTGCTGTTAAGTCTCCAATGTGTGCTTTCTCCGTTTTTTTTTTAAGTGGGCACTTAGTGCTATGAATTTTCCTCTTAGCACTGCTTTCATAGTGTCCCATAAGTTTGAGTATGTTGTGTCTTTATTTTCATTAAATTCAAGAAAGACTTTAATTTCTTTCTTTATTTCTTCCTTGACCCAGGTGTGGTTTTGTAGTTGACTGTTCAGTTTCCATGAGTTTGTAGGCTTTCTGGGGGTAGCATTGTTGTTGAATTCTAATTTTAATCCATGGTGATCCGATAAGATGCAGGTGGTTACTAATACGTTTTTGTAACTGTGGAAGTTTGCTTTGTTACCAAGTATGTGGTCAATTTTTGAAAAGGTTCCATGAGCCGCAGAGAAGAAGGTATATTCTTTCCTTTTTGGGTGGAATGTTCTATAGATGTCTGTTAAGTCCATTTGGTTCATTACCTCTATTAAGTCTCTTAATTCTCTGTTAGGTTTCTGTCGAATTGACCTGTCCATTGGTGAAAGAGGAGTGTTGAAGTCTCCCACTATCAGTGTGTTTGGTTTGATGGCTGCCTTGAGTTCTAGTAATGTTTCTTTTATATAAGTGGGTGCTTTTGTATTAGGGGCATAGATATTCAGGATTGAGACTTCATTCTCATAGATTTTTCCTGTAATGAGTATAAAGTGTCCCTTTCCATCTCTTCTGATTGATTTTAGTTTGAAGTCAACTTTGTTAGAAATTAGTATGGCCACACCCGCTTGTTTCTTAGGTCCATTTGCTTGATAGACCTTTTCCCAACCCTTTACTCTGAGTAGATGTCTGTCTTTGTGGTTGAGGTGTGTTTCTTGTAAACAGCAGAATGTTGGATCCTTTTTTTGTATCCAATCTCTTAGCCTGTGTCTTTTTATAGGTGGATTGAGTCCATTGATATTAAGTGATATTAATGACCAGTGGATGTTAACTCCGGTTGTCATTTTTTATTTGGTACTAGAGATTGTGTGTTTCCTTTCTTTGAGATGTGCTGGTGAAGGGTCACTAGATGTCTGAGTTATTTTGGGCAATGCTGGACTCCTTTGTTTGTGAATTTCCTTCTATTACTTTCTGTAAGGCTGGATTTGTTGCTATGTATTGTTTAAATTTGTTTTTATCTTGGAATATTTTGTTTTCTTCATTTATAGTGAATGAAAGCTTGGCTGGGTATAGTAATCTGGGCTTGCATCCATGGTCTCTTAGTTTCTGCAGAACATCTATCCAGGACCTTCTGGCTTTCATGGTTTCCATAGAGAAGTCAGGTGTTAATCTGATAGGTTTTCCTTTATATGTTACTTGATCTTTTTCCTTTGCAACTCTTAATATTCTTTCTTTATTCTGTATGTTTTATGTTTTGATTATAATATGGCGGGGGGATTTTTTTTTTGATCCAGTCTATTTGGTGTTCTGTAAGCTTCTTGAACCTTAATAGGAATATCTTTCTTTAGGTTTGGGAAGTTTTCTTCTATAATTTTATTAAATACATTTTCTGGGCCATTGAGCTGTAATTCTTCTCCTTCTTCTATGCCTATTATTCTTAGGTTTGGTCTTTTTATTGTGTCCCAGATTTCCTGAATGTTTTGTGATGAGAATTTGTTGGATTTGCTGTTTTCTTTGATCAGTGTGTTTATTTTCTCTATGGTATCTTCAGAATCTGAGATTCTTTCTTCTATCTCTTGTATTCTGTTGGTTATGCTTGTTTCTGTAGTCTCTGTTCGTTTACATAGATTTTCCATATCTGGCTGGCCCTCGGGTTGTGTTTTCTTCCTTGCCTCCATTTCAGTTTTCAAGTCTTGCACTGTTTCCATTATCTGTTTGATTGTTTTTTCATGGTTTTCTAGGATATCATTTACGGATTTACTCAACTCTTCAAACTTTTTGTTATTCTTCTCGTCCATTTCCTTAAGGGAGTTTTTCACCTCCTGTTTAAGGGACTCTATTACTTTCATAAAGTCAATTTTTTCTACTTCTTCTTGATTAGTGTGTTCAAGTCCTCCTCTTATAAGTTCGCTGGGTTCTGGTGCTTTCATGTTGTTTTTCAAATTGTTGGAGGAATTCTTGCATTGGCGCCTGCCCATTTCTTCCTCTGAATAATCCCCTTTCGGTCTTCTTTTACAAGTTCAATTCCCCCCAATGAATTCAATTAACTCACTCCAATGAATAATGGATCCTCTGGCAGACTGTCAGGTCTCCTTGCAGGGCCAAGCAGCTCGCTGACAAAGGACCTACCTTGCTACAGGCAGGCTAATGAAAGAGGGGACCTCCCACCGGCCTGGGTACACTCAATTCCAGGTCCCCGGAGCCCAAACAGGCTGAGCTGTGGGATTTTGTGGCCCCAAAGACGGGAGGATGAGGCGGGGTAGGGGGTTCTGGGTGCAAGCTGGGAAGGGACAAGAAGAGAGAGGCAGTATCCGGTGAGAATAACCCCTGCAGGAAGAGCAGGAAGTGTGCGGGTGGGGGGGGGGAATTTGGGGAATATCGGTGGTTCCTCTCCGGGTAGCTGCCCGGTTCAGGCACTCACTCCTCACTCACCCCAATGAATGATGGATCCTCTGGCAGACTGTCAGGTCTCCTTGCAGGCCAAGCAGCTAGCTAACAAAGGGCCTGCCTTGCTGGAGGCAGGCTAATGAAGGAGGGGACCTCCCACCGGCCTGGGTGTACTCAATTCCAGGTCCCAGGAGCCCAAACAGGCTGAGCTGTGGGATTTTGTGGCCCCAAAGACGGGAGGATGAGGCGGGGTAGGGGGTTCTGGGTGCAAGCTGGGAAGGGACAAGAAGAGAGAGGCAGTATCCGGTGAGAATAACCCCTGCAGGAAGAGCAGGGAGTGTGCAGGTGGGGGGCGAGAATTGGGGATTGTAGGTGGTCCCTCTCCGGGCAGCTGCCTGGTTCAGGTACTCACTCCTCACTCACCCCAATGAATGATGGATCCTGTGGCAGACTGTCAGGTCTCCTTGCAGGCCAAGCAGCTGGCTAACAAAAAGCACTAATTTGTTTTCTTATCCATAAAATAGGTTCAGCATAATAACCATGGCTTCATGTTCCTTCTAGTTGAATTTTAGGACTTATAAAATTATTTATCTGTTCTCCACTGATGCTAATCATATGGAAGGACCAAGGTACATCCTTAACTTCTAAGATGACAGACAGCATCAAGATGATGGACAGAATTATATGTCTCTGGAAAAATTTTCTAATCAAGGTGAGTCTTTATAGGGTACCTAGACAGTACCATGGTGTTAGAAAGCCTTACCCTGACCTCCACTGGCCATGCCTCTTTAGGTATGTGTATGTTGTGTATAATTTAGATAGGTCTAGTAGTATAGACCTGTAATCCCAGCTATTTGGGAGATGGAGGCAAGAGGATCACAAATTCTGGGCCTGCTTGGGCTATAGAATGAGTTCAAGGCCAGGCAGGGTAACTTAACCAGACCACATGTTTAAATAAATAACAAAGAGGGCTGAGAATCTAGAGCAGTGGGAGAATGCTTGCTTAGCATGTATGAGGCCATGGGTTCAATATGGCAACTAACCATCCTGCCCAGGACTGAGTATGATCTTAGGATATGGGACTTTTAAAGTTTAAGGCTGAGATAATTCTGAGGAAAATAGAAATGAGATGTTGGGATACCCATGACGTTCTCTAACATTTGAATAGCTGTTTTAGTTAGCCAAATACTTTTCTCCATTAGCTTGAACATCTAAGAATGCCATAGTTATATATAGAGAAAAAGAAAGATTGGGAAAGGAAGGAGGAAAAAAGGAAGGAGAAGGAGAGAGAGAGAGAGAGAGAGAGAGAGAGAGAGAGAGAGAGAGAGAGAGAGAGGGAACCTTCTGATTGAAGTATTTACTATTTCTTCATTCTAAGTGCTAGGTGTCTGATTTCTTCTTGACATGGAGTATGCAAGGTAAGCCCAGTTCCTAGCTGGAGCCTGCAGAAGTGACTTGGAGGAGATTCTATTGGGACTCAGAATAAAACATTGTTTGAATCCCACACCTTACCATGCTGTCCTCCTATCAGCTATACTCACTCAGGGACTGAAAAGGAATCATGAAGAAGTGGAATTTAGCACTAGCTGTGTTCTACCTGTCTGTAACTCCCAAGGTCCATTCCTGTACCAGCGGGTACCAGCGGTACCGGCAGTCAGAGGGGTTAGGAAATAACCAGAATAGTCCTTATATAATGAATCAGTTTTAATAAAGGGGGAAATAAGGGAACTTACAGAACCAAGGGTCCAGCAGAGCAGAAGGTAACGCGGGGAATAGCAAAACGGGGCTCCTCCCAGCGCCCCGATGCTATTTAAGGGGTATCCTACCTCGCTGGGGCAGCCCCGCCCCTGAACGCAGGGATTGGGCCAGCTGCCCCAACATCTCCCCCTTTTGTCTAAATAAGGCAGATTCAGAAATCAAATACAACTATATACAACGGGAACAGATCATATAAAATTACAAGAAGTAAACAATATCAGGCAAGGAGCATATAACAAAAAATTTTTCTAATCACTCTACTTTGGGAAGTCTAAATAATGTAGAAGGTAGCTACCATTATCTAATCTTCAACCCCATCAAAGATCTGAGAAGGAAAGTAATATTACCAAAGCAACCAGGAAGCACAAATGAGAAACTTCCAAAATGTGCAACAGAAGACAGAGACAATTGACTACCTGGGCAACCACACAAAGTCTTGATAGCAATGTTGAGGCAACCAACTTTGGCTGAGGCCTGAAAACACCTGACATACCATTATACAATGGCAAGGAACCTTTAGTAGAACTATCCTATCCTGTCTTGGCAAGATAAGACAATTCTGTTTTATCCACTTATGGATATTTCATACTTTAGTCAGTAATGGAGGTATGGGCTTTTCTTTGCCCCAGGGCCAGTTCTGCCAAGTAGAAGACAAAATCCCAGTGGAGTGTCTTTGGTGCTCAACGTTCTCTCAGGAGTAGAGCATTGTTGCCAGGAGTGATTGTGTCTCATAAATACAAAACTCTAGGTTAGATTAAAGGCCATGTTCTACAGCTCTTCAAAGAGGTCGAAGATTATGCTATCTATACTAAATACAACCTCTATGTGTCTAAAAAACCTGATTGTCCTAAATATAAATATGACCAACATATAATTCTCAACACTTATGTAACTGTATGACTAATAGAATAGACAACTGTACAATAAATGAAGACAATGATTTCCAAATGTAAACAGGGTCATTACATAAATAATATCTGAGGTAGAAATGTACATTGCAATATAGTAAACAATGTCATTACATAAATAGTATCAGAGGTAGAGATGTACATTGCAATATAGTAAACAATGTCAATATAACAATTGTTTCAAACAGAGGTAGTATCATACTCTCATACAATGTTCAATATATCAATATACAAGAATCAACACTCATATAGTTTTTCAAAAAGCAATAACTCAAAGAAAATCAATTATTCCTTCAGATCACCAGTTAATCCCTCCCCCCTTTTTGATATATATATATATATATATATATATATATATATATACATAATTTATACCCCTGAGTCCATATAAAGCCTTCCACAACCCGACAACCCTATACCAGCCACCAATTAGTGTCCCTAAACCTGAGGGTAAACTTTGTTGGGAGGGGGGGCGTTGTCATCTAAGATTGCTTCCAGCTGACATAGGGGCGACTTTTCTTCTCAGGGTTTCCTGTGAAAGCAAATGATGGTAGAGTACCCAGGGTAACATTTCATCTAGGAAAAATGTGTCCATCCTCTGAATTTTTTAGGAAATGAGGCCAGAATGTTGTCAAAAATGTGCACCATTCAAAAGTGTTCTGTGCAATTGGTACGAAAAAAACAGGCCAAATATTAGCGCTACAAAAACATGACGTCATAATAACCAGTTGGAGTTGATGTTGCGGGGCCCCGTCTTCATCCTGGAAACTGCAAAGATTACTGAAGAAAAAATTTGTCGTTTGTTGCGAGAGAGATAAGCATTATCTACACAGACACATACAGACGTATACGTGCATATCTTCAATGAAAGGTGCATTAAAGACAACCACAGATATGAAGGAAGGCAAAGAAGGCAAATATATTGGTACCATTATCAACATTATTGTTATTAATATTCTGTCTCATAGCATGACTCCTAACCTGAGACAGAAACTCTGAGAAATTTCTTATAAACAAGCTTGGAATTGGAGAGGGACTGGGCCAGAGTCCAACTCCAAGAAACCAGCTCTAAATCTCTATAAAGAAATGCATAGTGACACACATTCAAAAAATTGTTTTTTATACTCACGGAGCTTACCCAATGTTAATGCTGATCCTTGTTGGGTTGCAATTGGTTTCCATCCATCAGTGTTCAAGGTATCCAGGGTCCCTCAGATCCTTCGAAGGTGAGAGTCTTCCTGTGGGGATAAGAAAAGAACCCTGCCCCCGAACTATAGGCCTCTTACCATCAGTATGTTCACCATCCTTGTGCATGAATTGTTATTTTTCTTTTCCAAGGGGCTTCTCCTCTTCAAACCGAACCTTTATTAACTTTGATGGTATCCACGATTTTTCTTCTCCTGTGGAGATAAGAGCAAAACCCCTTCCCCAATGCAGCACATCCCCTGGCTTCCATTGTGAGGTTAGCACATCCTTGAAATAAACTGGTTGATTTAATTCAACAGACTTTTCCATTATCCAATGTCTTTCTGCAGCCGTAGTCCCCTTCTCATTAGCATTGAGAAAATTCAAGGTTAGTAAAGCATTATGTAATCTATTTCTGGGGGTATTTTCCACCCCCTTTTGCTTGTTTAACATATCCTTTATAGTCCTATTTGATCTTTCAATGACTGCTTGACCTGTAGGATTGTAGGGTATACCTGTAACATGCTTAATGTTGTAATAGGCAAAAAACCGTTTCATTTTCCTAGAGACATAAGCTGGACCATTATCCGTCTTTATTTGTGCAGGTATACCCATGATGGCCATAACTTCTAATAAGTGAGTGATTACTGAATCGGCCTTTTCTGAGCTTAAAGCAGTTGCCCATTGGAATCCTGAATAAGTGTCAATGGTATGGTGTACATATTTTAATTTTCCAAATTCTGCAAAATGGAACACATCCATCTGCCAAATTTCATTCCTTTTGGTGCCCTTTGGATTAGTCCCTGCAGGCAGTGGTGCTTGGTTATAGAAAGAGCAAGTAGGGCATTTCTTTACAATCTCCTTAGCTTGTTGCCATGTAATAGAAAACTCTTTTTTCAAGCCTTTGCTATTGACATGATGCTTTTCATGAAATTCGGAAGCCTGCAGCACACTACCAATCAATAGCTGATCAATATCTGCATTGCCACGTGCTAAAGGACCTGGCAGACCCATATGGGATCGGATGTGTGTTATATACATAGGGCAAAGTCTGTTCCTGATCATTTCTTGTACCTGGATAAACAATGAGGTTAGTTCAGTATCATCAGGTATGAATTCGGCAGTTTCAATATGTAAGATAACTCTTTCTGCATATTGTGAGTCAGTAACAATGTTAAGAGGTTCCTTAAAATCCCTTAGCACCATAAGAATGGCAAATAACTCTGCCTTTTGGACAGAATCATAAGGACTTTGTTCCACCTTACTCAAGTCTTCTGATTTGTAGCCTGCCTTCCCTGATTTATTAGCATCAGTATAAAACGTGCGGGTTCCAGTTATCGGAGCATCACGGACAATTCGAGGAAGAATCCAAGAAGTTCTCTTTATAAAGTTAAGCCTTTTGCTTTTTGGATAGTTGTTATTAATTTCTCCTAAAAAGTTAGCACAAGCTCTTTGCCATGGTTCATTATCTTCCCACAATTTTCGTATCTCATCAGTGGTGAAAGGCACTATGATTTCTGCTGGGTCTATGCCTGCTAGTTGACGAAGTCTCAATTTGCCTTTTATGATTAGTTCAGAAACCTTTTCCACATAGGTTTTTAATTCCTCAATCTCTTGCCCAGTATTATGTTCCAAGGCTTTCATAGAGGATTCAAAGGTATGAAGTTTGTCCAACACCGATAACGTCTCATCCTTGGACAGAATTTTTAAGGCATGAATGGTGCCGTCTTGTATTGAAATTCTGTCCAGCAATCTTTCATAGCCCTTTGATAAAGTCTTGTTAATACATTCAACGGTTCGAATCTTCTCAGATAACGTTTCAGTTCCTACTGACAGGGATTGCAACTTATGATTCAAATTCTCAGATAGTGTTTCAGTTCCTACCGACAGGGATTGCAACTTATGATTCAAATCAGCTGTTCCTGCCTCCATAGCTTGCATTTTCCTCTCAAGTGATAAAGCCATCTCAGAGAGAGATCTGTTATTCCTTTCCTCATGAGATTCAAACTTCTCCTCGAAAGTTTCAAACCATTTACAAAACTCTTGCATATTTTTCTCAATTAACAAAGCCATCTCAGAGGAAAGTCTACTATTCCTTTCCTCGAGAGCTGCAACCGTCTTTTCAAGCTGTTTATTAGTGTTTTCCAAACCAGTTATGTCCTTGTTTAGTTTTTTAGCTCCTGCCTGTAAGGACTCTATCTCTTTTTTATCTTCCAACCACGTTGTAATGAAAAAAATAAAAATAAAGAAGATACCAAGCCCTGTAAATATCCAGCCAAAGGAAACCACATCTGTATCGCTCAAAAATTCAGTCATCGTGTAATTAAACAAATTATAGAATCCTTTAATAGTGATATTATCAGACATTTTTAATCTTAATGCTTAATTTCAATCAAATGAAAAAATTACCTGTAATTACCGTTGTCTGCCACTAGATGGCGCAGTGCACCTAGGTTCACGTTTTTTGTTTATTTTCTTTTTTTTTTTTTTTTTTGGAAACCAAAGGTGGCGTCCCGTGCAGAGCACAGTAGCTGGGGAAGCGGCAGCGATGTTCCGGTAGCTTAAAATCAACGGTGAATCTCTGCAAAAGCTGCACAAACCGCTGGCGGGCGAGCGGGTAGCGATTCGCTAGCTTAATATCAGCGCTGAGTCTCTACAAGAGCTTCACAAACAATTTGGCCGGCGACCCGGGGAACGCGTGCGGGACTCCCAACGGCCGGTGGCTGGCTACGGCTACGGGGACGCGCGGGGAGCGCAGGAGCAAGCTGCGGTTTTGTAAAAAAAAAAATGCATGCTCCGGCTCAATCAGCTGAATTGAAGTTGAGCCGGCTCCGCCCGCCTGTGAATTTTGAGCAGAGATCTGCCGACTGCAGCAGACTGTGGGGTACGGGTGGTCTCAGGTGGCTTGGCTGTTCGGGATTCTGCCCCACATGTAAGGCGCCAAATGTACCGGTGGGTACCAGTGGTACCGGCGGTCGGAGGGGTTAGGAAATAACCAGAATAGTCCTTATATAATGAATCAGTTTTAATAAAGGGGGAAATAAGGCATTACTATTTTTTTTTTTTTTGGTTTTTTTTTTTTTTTTTTCGAGACAGGGTTTCCCTGTAGTTTCTAGAGCCTGTCCTGGAACGAGCTCTTGTAGACCAGGCTGGCCTCGAACTCAGAGATCCGCCTGCCTCTGCCTCCCGAGTGCTGGGATTAAAGGCGTGCGCCACCACCGCCCGGCAAGGGGGAAATAAGGGAACTTACAGAACCAAGGGTCCAGCGGAGCAGAAGGTAATGCGGGGAATAGCAAAAGGGGGCTCCTCCGGGGGCCCCGATGCTATTTAAGGGGTATCCTACCTCGCTGGGGCAGCCACGCCCCTGAACGCAGGGATTGGGCCAGCTGCCCCAACACACTCCTACCTTGTTCATACAAGGAAAGGCTTCCTAGATAGATGCAGTGTTGAGCCTTGCCTCTGTGGAACTGAGTCAGGAAGATAAGGGAAATGCATAAAAATTGTGAGCTCTTTGCGGATGAACAATCAAGAGCTCTACTTCTAGAGGGTCCACTGTGCCCAGGGCTTGGAGGATGATAATGACTGACCATTGGCCAAAAGGTCAGAGTTTTGGTATTTCTTTTCCTGACCCCAATCTTACCATTGGATAGTATATATAACATAAAACATATGATATCAACCATGACTATTTGTATGTTAATCTGATAATATTTGTAACTCCTGATGAAATTTAGATAAATTTACCAACAAACCAAACTTACTATTAAGCTTAAAGAAATAACCAGTATCAATAACCCAAAAGCTTAAAATGACTTAAAGTATGTCAATCAGACATCTAAATGTTTTTGTGCCTGACTCAATGATGGAAACAGAAAATCATAGGGACAACTCATAAGTTAGAGAACATGCTGCTAATGTGGACATCTGGTGTGAGTCAGCTAAAATATTACTGACAATGGACAGCACAAAATAGCTGATATTACATGTCTGAGAACCCCCCAAAGTAAGCAGTGATGTAATATCGTGGCATTCTGTATAAATGTGGCCTTGAGGTCAGAGACTGAGTTCTCTGCCTTGTTTTAGCCTTTTCTGGTTTGTATGTACATATCTCTGTGTAGGCCCATGTGCCTACCTGCACGTGGCCTGTGTGTGTATGTGTGTGTGTGTGTGTGTGCCCACCTGTATGCTGGCCTGTGTGTATCAGTATGTGCCTCCTGCTGGCTGTCTGCACAGTCACCTGTGTACTGGTGAAGAAAATCTATTTCATCTGCCTATGGTCCCTCACAACCTCTTCAGCCTCCCAGAGGGCTCTGTGTGCCCTTTTCAGAGACACAGAGCACACAGGCTGCATGCAAGGTTGGGTACTTGTTTCATCATATTCACTCTGGTGTCATGGTTTCTGAAGATAATTTTCTGAAGTTCTGAGGAGCAAAGATACACCTACCGGCAGTGAAGAAACCCAACTGGGCAGGAATCTAGGGACAATTAGAGCTAATGTGGATTTCATTTGAAGTTTCTAGGGATCAGCATCTTCCTTGCACAGGTGAAAACAAACCTCTGATGCTTCACCAGGTGACATCTAGGAACTTAAGCATTTTGAAGCCCAAGGAACCTGAGGCACCTGCATAGCAACATTACCTGATCTTGGCGCTTTCTTTAGGTCTTGCTCTAGACTATCTTAGGTTTCTGCCTCCCTTGTGTATGTTTTCATTCTGCTCCCCTTTTATAGTCCCTTCAATAATGACAGGAGACATCCAAATCTGAGGAACACCTTTCTTTATCCACAGTGACAGAAAGAGTGTCTTCATTCCTAACCCGCTTCCTGTGACCAATCACTCACTGGTGCTCCACGTTCGGCAGCAGAACCGATTCCAGGTGTGCCGAAGGGCTTCTTTGACCTCTTTGTTTCTAAGGCTGTAGATGAGTGGGTTGAGAGCTGGAATGATGAGAGTGTAGAACACAGATGCCATCTTGTCAGTGTCCAGGGCATAGCTGGAACTGGGACGCAGGTACATGAAAATGAGGGTCCCATATAGTATGGCTACAGCTGTGAGGTGAGAGCCACATGTGGAAGCTGCCCGCCAACGGCCCTCAGCTGACTGCATGCGGATCACAGCCCCAGCGATGAATCCATAAGACACAGCGATAGCCAATACTGTGGCTGTCTGTATAAAGCCACAGACAGTAAAAAGGAGGAGTTCATTGAGAGTGGTGTCATTGCAGGAAATGGCCAACAGTGGAGGAATATCACAGAAGAAGCTGTTGACCTCCAGTGAGCCACAGAAGCTCAGGCGGAAGGTGAAGGCTGTATGTACAAAGGAACTCACTGCTCCAGTCAGGCCTGATGCCCCTAGTAAGGTCAGGCATAGTCGGGGTGACATAACTGTGGTATAGAGAAGAGGGTTCCCAATGGCCACATAGCGATCATAGGCCATGGCTGCTAACAGGCAGCACTCAGCATCAGCCAGCCCTGCAAAGACAAACATTTGGAGGGCACAGGCTATATAAGGGATGGTGGCATGGGACAGTAGGAGGTCAACTAGCATCTTGGGGCTGATGGCAGATGAATAGAAAGCATCTAGCAGGGAGAGGTTGGCCAGGAAGAAGTACATGGGCGTGTGGAGCCTGGCATCCACACAAATGAGTAGCACCATGCCCACATTTCCCAGCAGGCTGACAAAGTAGATGGGCAGGAATATCAGGAAGAGGGTCACACGTAGGTCCCAATGATTCGTGATCCCCAAGAGGATGAACTCAGCAGGTGTAACTCTGGACCAAGTGGAGTTTTCTGAATTCATTCTGTTGGATAGAGACTAAGAAGAGGGACAGCAAGAAGGAGAATGAGGGAAAGGCTATATCTGTCATTGAAGAGAAAGTACTGTATCCTGGGTTCTAGCCTTAACTGGACAAAATTGCCTGTGCAGCCTTTGACACCATCATAACCATCATAACCCATTCCTAACTCCGAAAAGTCATTGCAGCTTCATCTCCACAAAGGCAAAAGTCCGTCTTACTTCTCTGTCTACAGTCCTGAGAATGCAAGTGTCAATACTTGTGAAATGAATGACAGTGATCAAATATAGTGTATAGGAATTGAAAATGTCATGACTATATGTTCATTTTCTTTACCAATTTACCAGGGAGGAAAAGAGGCATGAGAATGGGCAGCAACTGCCTCACCTGTTATGGCATTTAAGGTTTGTTGAGAGAAATTCTTTCCTTTGGATAAGACCTGGGAAAAGAGTGGGCATGTGTCTTGGAAAGACAATGAGGTGTGGAAGGGATGAGGGTATAACAGTTGACTCTTTATTTTTCTAAGACCTATTTTTTCTTCTCTGTATAATGAGGGGAAGTGGCAAGGGCTGAGTAAGATAATGCCTGGGGAACATCTCATAGTGTCTGGAACAGCAAGCTTTCATTGAAAGTTTCAGTGAGACAGCTTTAAGGCAGTCTAAATTAGTGAAATTCCCCATAGGCAGTGTTGCTTCATATGCTTGTGTCTTTTCATTTATTCACTTTATCTAGGACCTACAGACCCACTTCTTTGTGTATCATCTATCTATCTATCTATCTATCTATCTATCTATCTATCTATCTATCATCTATCTATCTATCATCTATCTATCTTCGATCTATCTATCTATCTATCTATCTATCTATCTATCTTCTATCTAACTACCTACCTACCTATCATTAATCTTTTTATCTATTATTTTGAGATAAGATCTCTCTACATATCCATGGCTGTCCTGGGATTCACTATGTAGCCAGCATGACCTCAATCTCACATAGATCTATTTGCTGCTGCCTCAGAGTAATAGGATTAAAGGTGTGCACCACCACATGTGGACTAAAATTTTTTGAATTAAAGTAACTTTTAGATTTATTTTATTTGTAATTACATATATGTGTGTGAGTGTGTGTGTGGGTATGTGATGCGTGTGTGTGTTCAAAGAGTTTAGAGACATCTGTTTCCCTGGAACCTGATATGGGTGCTGGGAATTCAACTCCGGTCCTCTGGAAGAGCAGTATACACTCTTAATGGCTGGGTCATCTCTCCAGCTCCTAATAAATTTTTAATATTTATTTTTTTTGGTCCTGTCCCTGTGCTGAGGACAACGTTTCAGACCGGTGAGTGGGTGCCATGAAAGCGTGGGGTGGAACATCCCAGGGAAGGAGCACTGGGCTCCTTCAGCTCCTGCTGCAGGGGCTTCTTTGTTCCTCGCATCCCTGACCCCACCAAGCCTGCCCTATTTTCTGCAAGGTCCTTGGCCCAGGAACAGTTCCTGCTCCTGCACTGAGACTAGCCACCCAGAGGGGTCCTTGGCCCAGGAACAGCCTACTCCTGCCCTGAGGCTATCCTCCCAAAGGGGAACAGTTCCTGCTCCTGCACTGAGGAGATCCACCCAGAGTCAGTCACAGCATAGATCTGACCAAGACACCAATACTCTCCTGGCTGAATTTGAAGGAAGAGATGGGCAGGTGTCAATGCAAGAATTCCTCCAACAACCTGAAAGGCAACATGACAACACCAGATTCCAACGATCACGCAACAAGAAGACTTGAACACCCTATTCCAGAAGAAGTAGAAGAAATTTACATTAATTGTAACATTATAAAAATGATAGAGGATCTTAAACAGGAGGTGAAAAACTGTTGTAAAGAAGTAGAAAAGACAAACAAAAAGGTAGAAGAAGTGAATAAATGTCTCAAAGATACCCAAGAAAACCATGATAAAACAATCAAACAGGTAATGCAAACAGTTCAAGACTTGAAAAATAAAATGGAGGTAATGAAGAAAACACAAACTGAGGGAAGGCTGGATATGGAAAATCTGGGTAATTGATCAGGAACTACAGAGACAAGCATAACCAACAGAATCCAAGAGATAGAAGAAAGAATCTCAGACAGCGAAGATACTATAGAGGAAATAAACTCATTGATTTAAGAAAATAACAAATCCAACAAATTCTTAACACAAAACATCCAGGAAATCTGGGACACTGTGAAAAGACTAAACCTAAGAATAATAGGGACAGAAGAAGGAGAATTACAGCTAAAAGGCCCAGAAAATATATTCAACAAAATTATAGAAGAAAACTTTCCCAACCTAAAGAAGGATATTCCTATTAAGGTAGAAGAAACAAGAAGCATACAGAACACCAAATAGACTGGATCAAAAAAAGCATCTGCTCGCCATATAATAATCAAAACACAAAACATACAGAATGAAGAAAGAATATTAAGAGCTGCAAGGGAAAAAGGTCAAGTAACATATAAAGGGAAACCTATCAGAATTACACCTGACTTTTCAATGGAAACCATGAAAGCCAGAAAGTCTTGGATAGATGTGCTGCAGACACTAAGAGACCATGGATGCAAGCCTAGACTACCATATCCAGCAAAGATCGCATTCACCATCGATGGAGAAAACAAGATATTCCAGCACAAAAACATATTTAAACAATACTTAGGCACAAACCCAGCCTTACAGAAAATACTAGAAGGAAAACAACAAACCAAGGAAGCCAACATCACCCATAATAACACAAGCATCTAACAGCCCTCCACCAGCACAATTTAAAGAAGGGATACATACAAACACTACCACCAGGAAAAATAACTGGAGTTAGCAACCACTGGTCATTAATATCACTTAATATCAATGGACTCAATTCTCCTATAAAAAGACACAGGTTAAGAGAATGGATACAAAAACAGGATACAACATTCTGCTGTTTATAAGAAACACACCTCAAACTTAAAGACAGACACTACCTCAGAATAAAGGGTTGGGAAAAGGCTTTCTAATCAAATGGTCCAAAGAAACAAGTGGGTGTGGCTATACTAATATCTAAGAAAATTGACTTCAAACGAAAATCAATCAGAAGAGATGGAGAAGGACATTATATTCTCATAACAGGAACAATTCATCAGGAGGAAGTCTCAATCCTGAATATCTACACGCCAAATATAAAAGCACCCACTTATGTAAAAGAAACATTACTAGAACTCAAAGCATACATCAAACCCCACACTTTAATAGTAGAAGATTTCAACACTCGGCTCTCACCAATTGACAGGTCAACAAAACAGCAACTCAACAGAGAAATAAGAGATCTGACAGATGTAATGAACCAAATGGACTTAACTGACATCTATAGAACATTCCCCCCAAAGAGAAAAGAATATATCTTCTTCTCAGCATCTCATGGAACCTTCTCAAAAATTAATCACATAATTGGTAACAAAACAAACATCCATAGATACAAAGAAATTGTATTAACCACCTGTGTACTATCGGATCACCATGGAATAAAATTAGAATTCAACAACAGTGCTACCCCCAGAAAGCCTACAAACTCATGGAAACTGAACAGTCAACTACTGAACCACACCTGGGTCAAGGAAGAAATATAGAAAGAAATCAAATTCTTCCTTGAATTTGATGAAAATAAAGACACAACATACTCAAACCTATGGGACACTATGAAAGCAGTGCTAAGAGGAAAATTCATAGCACTAAGTGCCCACTTGAAAAAAACAGAGAAAGCACACATTGGAGACTTAACAGCACAACTGAAAGCTCTAGAAAAGAAAGAAGCAGACTCACCTAGGAGGAGTAGCAGACTGGAAATTATCAAACTGAGGGCTGAAATCAACAAAATAGAAACACAGAAAACAATCCAAAGAATCAATGAAACAAAAAGCTGGTTCTTGGAGAAAATCAACAAGATTGACAAACCCCTATCCAAACTAATCAAACGACAGAGAGAGAACACACAAATTAATAAGATCAGAAAAGAAAAGGGGGACATAACCACAGACACAGAGGAAATTCAGAGAATCATTAGATTTTATTACAAAAGCCTGTATGCCACAAAATTGGAAAATGTAAAAGAAATGGACATTTTTAAAGATAAGTACCATATACCAAAGATAAACCAGGACCAGGTGAACAATCTAAATAGACCTGTAAGTCATGAAGAATTAGAAGCTGTTATCAAAAACCTCCCTACCAAAAAGAGCCTAGTACCAGATGGTTTCAATGCAGAATTCTACCAGAACTTCCAAGAAGACCTAATACCTATACTCCTTAATGTATTTCACAATATAGAAACAGGAGTCATTGCCAAACAACTTTTATGAAGCTACAGTTACCCTGATACCAAAACCACAAAAAGAGAATTACCAAGAAAGAGAATTACAGGCCAATCTCACTTATGAAAATCGATGCAAAAATTCTCAATAAAATAATGGCAAACCGAATCCAAGAACACATTAGAAAAATTATCCATTACAATCAAGTAGGCTTCATCCCAGAGATGCAGGGCTGGTTCAACATACAAAAATCTATCAATGTAATCCATCATATAAATAAACTGAAAAAAAAACATATGATTATTTCATTAGACGCTGAAAAAGCATTTGACAAAATTCAACACACCTTTATGATAAAGGTCTTGAAGAGATTAGGGATACAAGGTTAATACCAAAATATAATAAAGCTATTTACAGCAAGCCGACAGCTAACATCAAATTAAACAGAGAGAAACTTAAAGCCATTCCACTAAACTCAGGAATATGACAAGACTGTCCACTCTCACCATATCTCTTCAACATAGTTCTTGAAGTTCTAGCAATAGCAATAAGACAACATAAGGGGACCAAGGGGATTCGAATCAGAAAGGAAGAAGTTAAACTTTCGTTATTTACAGATGATATGTTAGTGTAAATAAGCGACCCCATAGACTCTACCAAAGAACTCCTACAGCTGATAAACTCCTTCAGTAACGTGGCAGGATACAAGATCAACTCCAAAAAATCAGGTGCCCTCCTATACACAAAGGAAAAAGAAGCAGACAGGGAAATCAGAGAAGCATCACCTTTCATGATAGCCACAAATAGCATAAAATATCTTGGGGTAACTCTAACCAAGGAAGTAAAAGATCTATTTGACAAGAACTTTAAGTCTTTGAAGAAAGAAATTGAAGAGGATACCAGAAAATTGAAGGATCTCCCATGCTCTTGGATTGGGAGGATCAACATAGTAAAAATGGTAATTCTACCAAAAGCAATCTATAAATTCAATGCAATACCCATTAAAATCCCAACAAAATTCTTCACAGATCTTGAGAGAACCATAATCAACTTTATATGGAAAACAAAAAACCCAGGATAGCCAAAACAATCTTATACAATAAAGGTACTTCTGGAGGCATTACCATCCCTGACTTCAAATTCTATTACAGAGCTACAGTAATGAAAACAGCTTGGTACTGGCATAAAAACAAAGAAGTCGACCAATGGAATCTAACAGAAGACCCGGATCTCAACCCACAAACCTATGAACACCTGATTTTCAATAAAGGAGCTAAAGGTATACAATGGAAGAAAGAAAGCGTTTTCAACAAATGGTGCTGGCATAACTGGATGTCAACCTGTAGAAGAATGAAAATAGATCCATATCTATCACCATGCACAAAACTCAAGTCCAAATGGATTAAAGACCTCAATATCAATCTGAACACACTGAACCTGATAGAAGAGAATGTGGGAAGTACTCTACAACACATGGGCACAGGAGACCACTTCCTATGTATAACCTCAGTAGCACAGACAATAAGGGCAAGCTTGAATAAATGGGACCTCCTGAAACTCAGAAGCTTCTGTAAAGCAAAGGACACTGTCATTAAGACAAAAAGGCAACCTACTGACTGGGAAAAGATCTTCACCAATCCCGCAACAGACAAAGGTCTGATCTCCAAAATATATAAAGAACTCAAGAAACTAGACTTTAAAATGCTAATGAACCCAATTAAAAAATGGGTCACTGAACTGAACAGAGAATTCTCACCAGAACAACTTCAAATGGCCAAAAGACACTTAAGGTCATGCTCAACATCCTTAGCTATCAGGGAAATGCAAATCAAAACAACTTTGAGATATCATCTTACATCTGTCAGAATGGCTAAAATCCAAAACACCAATGCTGGAGAGGATGTGGAGTAGGGGAACACTCATCCATTGCTGGTGGGAATCAAACTTGTGCAACCACTTTGGAAAGCAGTGTGGCCGTTTCTCAGGAAATTCGGGGTCAATCTACCCCAGGATCTAGCAATCCCACTCCTGGGAATATACTGAAGAGATGCCCTATCATACTACAAAAGCATTTGTTCAGCTATGTACAGAGCAGCATTATTTGTAATAGCCAGAACCTGGAAACAACCTAGATGCCCCTCCATGGAAGAATGGATAAAGAAAGTGTGGAATATACACGCATTAGAATACTACTCAGCGGTAAAAAACAATGACATCTTGATTTTTGTATGCAAATGGATGGAAATAGAAAACACTATTCTGAATGAGGTAACCCAGACCGAAAAAGATGAATATGTTATATACTCACTCATAAGTGGATTCTAGCCATAAAGAAAGGACATTGAGCCTATAATACGTGATCCTAGAGAAGCTAAATAAGAAGTTGAACCCAAAGAAAAACATATAGTTATCCACCTGGATATTGGAAGTAGACAAGATCGCCGGGCAAAAATTGGAAACTTGGGGTGCGGGTGGGGTGGGGGTAATGGGAGATGGAGAGAGAAAAGTGAGAAGGGGAGGATGGGGAGACCTTGGAGGCATGGGACGATTGGGATGGAGGAAGGGTGGATATGGGAGCAGGGAAGTATATATCTTAATTAAGGGGGCCATTTTAGGGCTGGCAAGAGCCTTGACTCTAGAAGTGTTCCCAGGTGTCCATGGAGATGTCCCCAGCTAGTTCCTTGGGCAGCTGAGGAGAGGGAGCCTGAAATGGCCCTGTGCTATAGCCATACTGATGAATATCTTGCATATCATCATAGAATCTTCATCTGGCGATGGATGGAGATAAAGACAGACACCCACATTTTAGCACCCAAGGTCCAAATGAGGAGCAGAAGGAGGGAGAACATGAGCAAGGAAGTCAGGACTGCGAGGGGTGCGCCCACCTACTGAGACGGTGTGGCTGATCTAATGGGAGCTCACCAAGGCCAGCTGGACTGGGACTGATAGAGCATGTGTTCAAACCGTACTCTTTGAACAACATGGTGGACAACGATAGCTGACTGAGAAGCCAAGGACAATGGCACTGTGTTTTGACTGGCTTTGTGGGAGCCTAGTTTGTTTGGACGCTCACCTTCCTAGACCTGGATGGAGAGGGGAGGACCTTGGACTTCCCACCGGGCAGGGAACCCTGACTGCTCTTTGGACTGGAGAGGGAGAGGGGAGGGGGGTTGGGGGAGGGGAGGGAAATGGAAGGAGGGGAGGAGATGAAAATTTTCAATAAAAAATATTTATTTTTATTGTATGTGCATTTGTTTTCCTTGCATGCATGCCTGTGACAGTTTTGGATCCACTAGAGTTGGGGTTACAGACAGGTATGAACTGCTATGTGGATACTGGGAATTGAATTCAGGCCCTCTGGAAGAGCAGCCAATGCTCTTAAACTGCTGAACCATCTCTCCAGCTATACTGAAATTTTTTTAATGCATAAATATATGTGTATATTAAGGAATGGAATGTGATGTTATGATAATGAAAAATTTAGTAAATAGTGGAACATAGTAGAAGACCCAGAGATATACCCACACAGCTGGACACTTAAATTTGACAAAGGTATGAAAAATATGCACTGAAAAAGACAGTGTTAACAAAAATAGTGCTGACAAAACTAGATCCACCTGTGTAATTATGAAAGAATGAAATTAGACCCCCCTCTCTCTGTGCAATTAAAAGTAGATCGAAGACCTTCATCTAAAAGCTGAAACCGCTAAAGATTTCATTAGGAGAATACTCTAGGACATTGGTGTGGCCAACAAATTTCTGAATCTGAATACAGTAGCATAAGAAACAGTCCTGAGAACCGACAGATGAGATCACATGAAATTAAAAAGCTTCTCCACAGCAAGAAAACTTAACAGAATGGAGAGACAGCCTACAGAATGGGAGAAACTCTTCACTGGCTATACTTCAGACAAGGGTTGATAGAATATATAAAGAACTGCAAAATTAGGGTCTGGAGAGATGGCTCAGTGGTTAAGAGCATTGACCAGTCTTCAGAGGACCCAGGTTCAATTCCCAGCACCCACATGGCAGCTCACACTGTTAAAAACTCCAGTTCCAGAGGATCCAAGACCCTCTTCTGGGCTTTAGGGGCACCAAGTACTCATTTGGTGGACAGGTACATGTCAGCAAAACACCCATAAAAGTAAAATAAGAGAAAATAAAGAGGGACTTTTTGGGACAAAGAGTGAGAGTTGAGACAAAGGAGTGAGAAATATATAAGAGAGCAATGGGAGATGACTATAATCAAAATATTATTATGTACATGTCTGAAATTATCAAAGGGTAAATGAAAATTATTTTTAAAAAGCTGGGTGGTGATAGTGCATGACTTTAATCCCAGCATTCAGGAGGCAGAGGCAGCCAGATCTCTGTGCATTCAAGGCCAGCCTGGTCTTCAGGATGAGTTCCAGGACAGCCAGGACTGCACACAGAGAAACCCTGTCTTAAAACAAAAACAAAAACAAACAAATGCAAAAGAACTGCAAAATTAAGCATCAAGGGTAAGAAAAATCAAAACCAACAAATTGCCTACCAGTAAATTGCCAGCGATCTGAACAGACAGTTCTCAAAACAAGGCATACAAATCGATGCTAAACACTTATAAACATTTTCAATATCTAGCCACCAAAGAAATGCAAATTAAGATCTTTGAGATTTCATTTCACTCAAGTCAGAATGGCCACTGTTAACAAAGTAAAGAAAGATAAATGTTGGCAAGATATAGGCAGAGAAACCCTTAACCACTGTTGATAGGAGTGCAAACTAGTACAACCATGATGGAATGCAGTGTAAAGTTTCTCAAAAAACTAAAACACAACTACTACCCTATCCAGTGGTAACACTCTTGGATATTCAAAGGACTCTATTTCCTATCCCAGATATACTTGTGAGGTATGAGATTAGGCAACTGGAGGAGGAGAGTTCAGAGACAACCACATGAGAGCCAGCTTTAGCCGAAAGACTGGCAACTGTTCAGTGCACTTGAACGTCATTTAGCCAAGCACGCATGCTCTGAAAGGTTGGTGTATATATGAATTTGGGAGAGGTGGGTACTTTGTTGCTGCCTGTGGATCACTGCAGAGCTCATGTCAGCCTGTTCCTCACATTTTTGCTCACTGGGTGCCAGGCCACAGGCGAGATATCGCTCCTGGGTATCTGTTCCTTAACCTATTCCCTTGCCTAGAACTATCCATGTGTCCCCATGCCTAGAACTATTCAGTGTAGTGCAAATAAACACAAGAACTCAGAAACCCCAGCTTATGCCCTCTAGACTCAGATCCATATCTGGTATGCTTGCACATCCACGTTCATTGCTAATGTTTTTACAATAGCTAAAATGTGAAATCAGCTTAGATGCCCATAAAACAGAAGAATGATTAATGAAAAATGTAACTGATACATTTTATTCAGCCATGAAGAAAAACATTCTATCATTTGTAGAAAAATGCCAGAAACTATAGACATTATATGAGGAACATATCTCAAGGAAGGCTCATGAGGGGTCCGTTTTAGCTAAAGAAGGACTTTGACTCTGTCCCTCATGCAGCATTCACTGAAAACAGCCTGGCCTTCTGGATGAATGTCTGTTGGCTTCTAGCTTTCCCTTCTCCTCCTGATACTCCCTAAGGATTTCTTTAGCTGGGGTGGTTGTGGATGGTGCAGCAAGCATTCTTATCTGGCTTCTCTGATCTCTGCTGCAACTGCCTCAAGCCATTTCCTCCCTCTGATTAGGACAATCTTACCTGGAAAGGAAGAACATTGCTTTCCAAAGGAGGGAAAGGACTAAAATGCATAGCTACAAGGAGGACAGAGCTGGAGTATGAACTGTGGTCTCCTGTCTACTCCTCAGTACTGTCTCTAGGTGTCTTTCTTTAATCTCTTATCTGCAAATTGAGTACTTTGGTCTAGATCATTTGTTCTAGCTCTACTCCATGGTCTGATGTCATTAAGAACATATGTTGGAACTTTATAAAAAATAGATTGCTACAGACAGTGCTCAAAGGTTCTTAACAATTGTTCTCAAGTAAGGTTCAGAAGTCTGCCAAAAAACTGAAAGAGCTAGTTCTGATACAGAGCTGTCTTGGACCTCCCTGGCAGCAGTCCTCAGCTATGAACATGTACAAGGGCCAGTTGGAGGACTTGTTAAATGCAGTGTTCTGCGATTCTGCATTTTCAACAAAGCTGCAGAGGATGCTGCTCCTGCTGCTGCTGCTGCTGCTGTTGCTGCTGGCTTGGGCACTGTAGAAACCCTGGTGATAAGTGGCAGTATTTCTCAGGATGGCACCTCCAGCTTCCTGTTTCCTGGAAGGATCTTTTAACTCTTTCCTGCAAGTTCTCTTCTTTTTGTGAAACTCCTATCCCCAGACCCCAGAGTATTTACAAATGCATTTAAATCTGGTAAGGGCAGATTGACTGGCATTTTTCAATATGTAGCATGTCCTTTCCTTAACTTTGAACTTTTGACTTATTCTTCCCCAGCATACAGTCATTTAGTGTGTCTTGTCCCAGACAACAGGGATGGTTAGTGGCTGTAGGTTTAAGAACATACCAAGAAGCAGAGGTGTGAGAACTTTTGTTGTGGAGAAACTTCAGCCCAGCTTCTGAGGTAACAATGACAGAGGAAGGTGATAGGATTGTGTCCCACCCAAGAAGTAGGTACAGGGAGACTTAAAATCTTCCTGACCCTGAGGGAGTAAATTATTTCTGTGTGCTTCCTGCTGTCTCTTTTCCACACCATGGTCTATGTATCCTTTGGGGACTCTGTGACAGCTGGTGGCTGGGGAATGCTAGTGATGACTCACTCACTCTTTATTTGACTCTTAGGGATATTATAGAAGTTTCCTTGAGGGAGTCCCCAGGCTTTGATTGGGTCTCTCTGGCTCACCCTTACATATCTATTTAATATACAAACATACATTTTAATGTGTTATTAATAATTACTATCATGTTTTAAATTTTTGAGCCCTTCTACACAATTTATTTTTTGTAGTTCTAATAAATTACATTGTTGTTCATTTTTTGTAATGCCTACCACATCCTTGTCTGTCTTTTACATCCATTCTTTTTGTTACAGAGCAAGTTCAAGTGTACCTACAGGAAGGCCTCCTGCCTCTGAGGCGAAGTTATTCCTTCTCTCTGTATATCTGTTTTGGAGACATGTTCTCTCTATGGTCTCATTCTGACTGGAGAGATATAGAATCTCAAGGTATTTTAATTTACATTTTCTTGATGGCTAAGCATATTGAACATCTTTCATACTGGCATTTCTCCTTGAGAACTATCTATTCAATTCACTTGTTTATTTATCAATTGGATGATTTTTCAGTGTTGATTTCTTTAGAGATTCTAGATATCGGTGTACAGGTCAGATGTATGGTTTGACAAGATTTTCCTTCTACCATGTAGATTATTTTTTCACTGTGCTGTTTGTTTCCTTTGCTGAGTAGAAGCTTTTTAATGTCAAACCTCATTTATTGACTTTTGATTATTTCATGAGTCATTGGGTTATTTTTAGAAACTGCTTGTTCGTCTTGTATTCTGATGTGTTTTTACTGTCTTTTTCTCTAGCAGTTTTAGACTTTAGGACTTATGACAAGGTCTTTGACCCATTTTGATTTGAGTGAGGGTGAGAGGTAGGTATTTAGTTTTATCCATCTCATGATGTAGGTATCCATTTTCTCCAGCACCAGCTGTTGAGGAGGAAACAGTTTCTTCAGTGCATAAATTTTTTGACACCTTGGTTAATCAGATGACTTTAACTGTGTGGGTTTATTGCTTGGTTCTTTATTGTATTCCATTAGTCTATGTCTATGTGTACACACACACACACACACACACACACACACACACACACACACACGTTTGTATGTATAGTTCCAGTACCATGCAGTTTTTTCTAACTATGACCCTAGAATAAAATTTAAAATCATCTATTGTGATGCTTTTAGAAACTCTCTATGCTATTTGGAGAATTTTATGTGTCTGAATGAATTTTAAGATTTTCCTCTTATGGGAGCTCACTAACTCCAGTTGGACAGGGAAGGAACCAAGATAGGTCTAAACTTGTCCCTCTGAATGTGGTGACAGTTGTATGCCTGTGGCAGACTGTGGGGCCACTGGCAGTGGCAGCAGGTTTTATCCCTACTGCTTGTACTGTTTTTTTGGAACCCATTCTCTTTAAATGGATACTTTACTCAGTCTAGATATAATAGGGAGGGCCTTGGACCTTCCCCAAAGCAGTGTGCCTTACCCTCTTTAAAGAGTGGGTTGGTGGGGGAGGGTAAGTGGAGGGAATGAGGGGAGGGAGTAGGAACTGGAATTGGTATGTAAAATGAAAAAAAGATAGTTTTTCTTTTTTAAAAGAAATTATAAAAAAAGATTTTCCCTCCTAGTTCTGTGAAGAATGTCACTGAAATTTTGATGGAGATTGTTTTGAATTGTTGATTGCTTTTGGTAAAGTAGCCATTTTACAGTAACTGATTCTGCTCATCTGTATGAATGGGAGATCTTTCCATATTCTCATGACTCTCTGCTTTAATTTTCTCCTCCAGCGTTCTGAAGTTCCCATTGTGGAGGCCTCTTACTACCTTTGTTAGCTATGGTCCAGAGTATTTATTAAGTTATTTTGAAGCTATTATGAATATATCTTTTTTATCAAAAGTTCCCACCTCCTCCCTGCCTCCCATTTTCCTCTCCCTTCCCCATCAACTCCCCCTCTCTCTCCTGCCGAAGAGCAGTAAGGGTTCCCTGCCCTGTGGGAAGTCCAAGTTCCTTCCCCCTCCATCCAGGTCCAGGAAGGTGAGCATCCAAATAGGACAGCCTCCCCCCAAAGCCAGTATATGTAGTAGGATCAAAATCCAGTGCCATTGTCCTTGGCTTCTCAGTCAGCCTTCATTGTCCACCATGTTCAGGGAGTCCAGTTTTGTCCCATGCTTTTTCAGTCCCAGTCCAGCTGGCCTTGGTGAGCTCCGATTAGATCAGCCCCACCATCTCGGTGGGTGGGTGCACCCCTCGCGGTCCTGAATTCCTTGCTCATGTTCTCCTTCATTCTGCTCCTCATCAGGACCTTGGGAGCTCAGTCCAATGTAGGGCTCTGTCTCTATCTCCATCCATCTCCAGATGAAGGTTCTATGGTGATATGCAAGATATTCATCAGTATGGCTATAGGATCTGGACAATTCCAGCTCCCTCTCCAAAGCTGCCCAAGGAAGTAGCTGGGGGCATCTCCCTGGACACCTGGGAACCCCTCTAGAGTCAAGTCTCTTGACAACCCTAAAATGGCTCCCTTAATTAAGATATATACTTCCCTGCTCCCATATCCACCCTTCCTATATCCCAAGCATCCCATTCCCCCAAGCTCTCCCTATCCTCCCCTTCACACTTTTCTCTCCCCATTTCCCCTTGCTCCCATCCCACCCCATCTCCAAGTTCCCAATTTTTGCACGGCAATCTTGTCTCCTTCCAATATCCAGGAGGATAACTATATGTTTTTCTTTGGGTTCACCTTCTTATTAGCTTCTCCAGGATCACGAATTATAGGCTCGATGTTCTTCATTTATGGCTAGAAACCAGTTATGAGTGAGTACATCCTATGTTCATCTGTTTGTGTCTGGGTTACCTCACTCAGAATAGTGTATATTCCCAAGAGTGGAATTGCTGGGTCCTGGGGTAGATTGATCCTGAATTTTCCGAGAAACTGCCACACTGCTTTCCAAAGTGGTTGCATAAGTTTGCATTCCCACCAGCAATGGATGAGTGCACCCCTTACCCCAAAACCTCTCCAGCAAAGGCTATCATTGGTGGTTTTGATTTTAGCCATTCTGACAGGTGTAAGATGGTATCTCAGCGTTGTTTTGATTTGCATTTCCCTGATCGCTAATGACCTTAAGTGTCTTTTGGCCATTTGAACTTCTTCTGTTGAGAATTGTCTGTTCAGTTCAGAGCCTCATTTTTGATGGCTGCCTTGAGATCTAGTAATGTTTCTTTTACATAAGTGGGTGCTTTTATATTAGGGGCATAGATATTCAGGATTCAGACTTCATTCTGATGGATTATTCCTGTTATGAGTATAAAACGCCCCTTTGCATCTCTTCTGATTCATTTTAGTTTGAAGTCAACTTTGCTAGAAATTAGTATGGCCACACACGCTTGTTTCTTAGGTCCATTTGCTTGATAAACCTTTTCCCAATTCTTTACTCTGAGTAGATGTCTGTCTTTGTGGTTGAGGTGTGTTTCTTGTAAACAGCAGAATGTTGGATCCTGTTTTCTTATTCAGTCTCTTAGCCTGTGCCTTTTTAGAGGTGAACTGAGTCCATTGATATTAAGTGAAATTAATGACCAGTGGTTGTTAAATCCGGTCATCATTTTTTTTTTTTTTTTGGTAGTAGAGATTGTATGTTTCCCTTCTTTGAGATGTGCTGGTGAAGGGTCGCTAGATGTCTGAGTTAATGTGGGCATTGTTGGACTCCTTGGTTTGTGATTTTCCTTCTATTAATTTCTGTAAAGCTGGATTTGTGGCTACATATTGTTTAAATTTGTTTTTGTCCTGGAATATTTTGTTTTCTCCATTTATAGTAAATGAAAGCTTGGCTGGGTATAGTAATCTGGGCTTGCATCCATGTTCTCTTAATTTCTGCAGAACATCTATCCAGGACCTTCTGGCTTTCATGGTTTCCATAGCGAAGTCAGGTGTAAGTCTGATAGGTTTACCTTTATAAGTTACTTGACCTTTTTTCCTTTGCAGCTCTTAATATTCTTTCTTTATTCTGTATGTTTTGTGTTTTGATTATTATATGGCGAGGGGATTTTTTTTGATCCAGTCTATTTGGTGTTCTGTAAACTTCTTGAACCTTCATAGGAATATCTTTCTTTAGGTTGAGAAAGTTTTCTTCTATAATTTTATTAAATATATTTTCTGGACCATTGAGCTGTAATTCTTCTCTTTCTTCTACTCCTATTATTCTTAGGTTTGGTCTTTTTATTGTGTCCCAGATTTCCTGAATGTTTTGTGGTGAGAATTTGTTGGATTTGCTGTTTTCTTTGATCAGTGTATTTATTTTCTCTATGGTATCTTCAGAATCTGAGATTCTTTCTTCTATCTCTTGTGTTGTTGGTTATGCTTGTTTCTGCAGTCTCTATTCATTTACATAGATTTTCCATATCCAGCCAGCCCTCGGCTTGTGTTTTCTTCCTTGCCTCCATTTCAGTTTTCAAGTCTTCCACTGTTTCCATTATCTGTTTTTCTTGGTTTCCTAGGATATCATTTACAGATTTACTCAATTCTTCAAACTTTTTGTTATTCTTCTCATCCATTTCTTTAAGGGAGTTTTTCACCTCCTGTTTAAGGGACTCCATTACTTTCATAAAGTCAATTTTTTCTACTTCTTCTTGATTAGTGTGTTCAAGTCCTCCTGTTGTAAGTTCACTGGGTTCTGGTGTTTTCATGTTGTTTTCCAAATTGTTGAAGGAATTCTTGCATTGGCGCCTGCCCATCTCTTCGTCCAACTAATCCCTTATGGATCTTCTTTTACAAGTTCAATTCTCCTTTTGGCCAGGGAGCTTGCAGGCAAAAGGCCTACCTTGCTGCAGGCAGGCTATTGAAACAAAGGACCTCCCACCAGCCTGGTTGCACTCAACACCTGGTCCCAGCACCCTAATCCGCTGAGCTGGGGGAATTTATGAGGGGGGATGAAGGGGGGTTTCTGGGTGCAAGCTGGGATAGGACAGGAAGAGAGAGGCAGTATCCGGGGAGATTAGCCCCTGCAGGAAGACCAGGAAGTGTAGGGGGTTGAGGAATATCTGTGCTCTGTCTCAGGGCAGCTGCTGCGGTTCAGGCACTCACTCACCTGAATAAGTGATGGATCTTCTGGTAGATAATCAGGTCTTTTTGTTGGCCAGGCAGCTCGCCAACCCATTTTAAGTATTTTGATCCTCCCAATCCAAGAGCATGGGAGATCCTTCCATTTTCTGGTATCCTCTTCAATTTTTTTCTTCAAAGACTTAAAGTTCTTGTCAAATAGATCTTTCACTTCCTTCGTTAGAGTTACCCCAAGATACTTTATGCTATTTGTGGCTATCGTGAAAGGTGATATTTCTCTGATTTCCCCTTCCACCTCTTTATCCTTTGTGTATAGGAGGACTACTGATTTTTTGGAGTTGATCTTGTATCCTGCCACAATACTGAAGGTATTTATCAGCTGTAGGAGTTCTTTGGTAGAGTTTTTGGGTCACTTATATACACTATCATATCGTCTGCAAATAACAAACGTTTCACTTCTTCCTTTCCAATTTGAATCTCCTTGATCTTTTTATGTTTTCTTATTGCTATTGCTAGAACTTCAAGCACTATATTGAAGAGGTATATAGAGAGTCAACAGTCTTGTCTTGTTCCTGATTTTAGTGGAATAACTTTAAGTTTCTCTCCATTTAATTTGATGTTAGCTTTCGGCTTGCTGTATATTGCTTTTATTATATTTGGTATGAAACTTGTATCCCTAATCTCTCCAAGATTTTTATCGTAAGGGAAGGGGTGTTGAATTTTCTCAAATGCTCTTTCAGCATCTAATGAAATGCTCATACGGTTTTTTTCTTTCAGTTTATTTATATGATGGATTACATTGATAGATTTTTTTTTTTATATTGTGAACCAGCCCTGCATCTCTGGGATGAAACCTACTTGTTCATAAAGGATAATTTTTTGACGAATTCTTGGATTCGGTTTGCCAGTATTTTATTGAGAATTTTTACACCGATGTTAATGAATAAAATTGGTCTCTTATTCTCTTTCTTGGTTGAATCTTTGTGTGGTTTTGGTATCAGGGTAACTGTAGCTTCATAAAAAGAGTTTGTCAATAACTCTTCTCTTTCTATATTGTGAAACACATTAAGGAGTATAGGTATTATTAGCTTTTCTTGGAAGCTCTGGTAGAATTCTGCATTAAAACCATCTGGTCCTGGGCTTTTTTTGGTAGACAGGTTTTTGATGATAGCTTCGATTTCCTCACAACTTATAGGTCTATTTAAATTGTTCACCTGGTCTTGATTTAATTTTGATATATGGTACTTATCTAAAAAATGTCCATTTTTTGTTTTACATTTTCCAATTTTGTGGCATACAGGCTTTTGTAGTAAGACCTCATGATTTTCTGAATTTCTTCAGTGTCTGTTATGTCCCCCATTTCATTTCTGATCTTGTTAATTTGTGTGTTCTCTCTCTGCCTTTCGATTAGTCTGGTTTGGTTTGGATAGGGGTTTGTCAATCTTGTTGATTTTCTCCAAGAACCAGCTCTTTGTTTCACTGATTCTTTGTATTGTTTTCTGTGTTTCTATTTTGTTGATTTTAGTCCTCTGTTTGATTATTTCCAGTCTTCTACTCCTCCTGTGTGAGTCTGCTTCTTCATTTTCTTTTAGCGCTTTCAGGTGTGCTGTTAAGTCTCTAATGTGAGCTTTCTCTATTTTCCTTATGTGGGCACTTCGTGCTATGAACTTTCCTCATAGCAATGCTTTCATAGTGTCCCATAGGTGTGGATATGTTGTGTCTTTATTTTCTTTTTTATATGGTTTATTTTTTTATATTTAAAAATTTCCATCTCCTCCCCTCCTCCTCCTCCTTCCCTCCCCTCCCCTCCACCCATACCCACCTCCCTCTCCAGGCCAAGGAGCCATCGGGGTTCCCTACACTATGTTAAGACCAAGGTCCTCCCAACTCTCCCCAGGTCCAGGAAGGTGAACAACCAAGCTGGGAAGGCTCCCACAGAGCCTGTCCATGCAGAAGAATCAAAGCCCAGCGCCATTGTCCTTGGCTTCTCTGTCAGCCTCCACCGTCGGCCACATTCAGAGAGTCCGGTTTGGTCTCATGTTCCATCAGTCCCATTCCAACTGAAGTTGGTGATCTCCCGTTAATTCTGTCCCACCGTCTCCATGGGTGAACGCACCCCTCACGGTCCTGACTTTCTTTCTCATGTTCTCCCTCCTTCTGCTCCTCATCAGGACCTTGGGAGCTCAGTCTGGTGCTCCAATGTGGGGCTCAGTCATTTTCTTCATCTATCACCAGGTGGAGGTTCTATGGTTTTACGCAAGATATTCATCAGTATGGCTATAGGAACTGGCCTTTTCAGGCTCCCTCTCCTCTGCTGCCCAAGGAACTAGCTGGGGGCGTCTCCCTAGAAACCCGGGAACCGCTCTAGAGTCAAGTCTCTTGACAACCCTCAGATGGCTCCCTTAATTAAAATATATGCTTCCCTGCTCCCATATCCACCCTTCCTGTATCCCAAGCATCCCATTCTTCTGAGCTCCCCCCATTCTCCCCTTTACGCTTTTATCTCCCCATCTTCCCTTGGCCCTGTCTCGCCCCACTCTCAAGTTCCCAATTTTTGTCTGGCGATCGTGTCTACTTCCAGTATCCAGGAGGATTACTATATGTTTTTCTTTGGGTTCACCTTCTTATTATCTTCTCAAGGATCCCGAATTATAGGCTCGATGTCCTTTAATTATGGCTAGAAACCGATTAAGAGTGAGTACATCCCTTGTTCATCTTTTTGGGTCTGGGTTAGTTCACTCAGAATAGTGTTTTCTATTTCCATCCATTTGCATGCAAAATTCAAGATGTCATTGTTTTTTACCACCGAGTAGTATTCTAACATGTATATATTCCACAGTTTCTTCATCCATTCTTCCACTGAAGGGCATCTAGGTTGTTTCCAAGTTCTGGCTATTAAAAATAATGCTGCTATGAACATAGTTGAGCAAATGCTTTTGTAGTATGATTGGGCATCTCTTAGGAAAATTCCCAAGAGTGGAATTATGGGTCCTGGGGTAGGTTGATCCCGAATTTCCTGAGAAACGGCCACACTGCTTTCCAAAGTGGTTGCACAAGTTTGATTCCCACCAGCAATGGATGAGGGTTCCCCTTACTCCACAACCTATCCAGCAAAGGTTATCATTGGTGTTTTGGATTTTAGCCAATCTGACAGGTGTAAGATGGTATCTCAACCTTGTTTTGATTTGCATTTCCCTGATAGCTAAGGAGGTTGAGCATGACCTTAAGTGTCTTTTGGCCATTTGAACTTCTTCTGTTGAGAATTCTCTGTTCAGTTCAGAGCCCCATTTTTTAATTGGGTTAATTAGCATTTTAAAGTCTAGTCTCTTGAGTTCCTTATATATTTTAGAGATCAGACCTTTGTCAGTTGCAGGGTTGGTGAAGATCTTTTCCCAGTCAGTAGGCTGCCTTTGTGTCTTAGTGACAGTGTCCTTTGCTTTACAGAAGCTGCTCAGCTTCACGAGGTCCCATTTATTCAATGTTGCCCTTAATGTCTGTGCAGCTGGGGTTATATGTAGGAAACGGTCTCCTGTGTCCATTTGTTGTAGAGTCCTTCCCACTTTCTCCTCTATCAAGTTCAGTGTGTTCAGATTGATATTGAGGTCTTTAATCCATTTGGACTTGAGTTTTGTGCATGGTGATAGATATGGATCTACTTTCATTCTTCTACAGGTTGACATCCAGTTATGCCAGCACCATTTGTTGAAGATGCACTCTTTCTTCCATTGTGTACTTTTGGCTCCTTTATCAAAAATCAGGTGTTCATAGGTTTGTGGTTTAAGATACGGGTCTTCTATACGATTCCATTGGTCGACTTCTCTGTTTTTATGCCAATACCAAGCTGTTTTCAATACTGTAGCTCTGTAATAGAGTTTGAAGTCAGGGATGGTAATGCCTCCAGAAGTACCTTTATTGTATAAGATTGTTTTGGCTATCCTGGGTTTCTTGTTTTTCCATATAAAGTTGATTATTGTCCTCTCAATATCTGTGAAGAATTTTGATGGGACCTTGAAGGGGATTGCATTGAATCTATAGATTGCTTTTGGTAGAATTGCCATTTTTACTATGTTGATCCTCCCAATCCATGAGCAAGGGAGATCTTTCCATTTTCTGGTATCCTCTTCAATTTCTTTCTTCAGAGAATTAAAGTTCTTGTCAAATAAATCCTTCACTTCCTTGGTTAGAGTTACTCCCAGATATGCTATTTGTGGCTATCGTGAAAGGTGATACTTCTCTGATTTCCCTCTCTGCTTCCTTATCCTTTGTGTATAGGAGGGCAACTGATTTTTTGGAGTTGATCTTGTTTCCGGCCACAGTACTGAAGGAGTTTATCAGCTGTAGGAATTCTTTGGTGGAGTTTTTGGGGTCACGTATGTACACTATCATATCATCTGCAAATAACGAAAGTTTAACTCCTTCCTTTCCAAATCGAATCCCCTTGATCCACTTGTGTTGTCTTATTGCTATTGCTAGAACTTCAAGCACTGTTTTGAAGAGATAAGGAGAGAGTGAACGGCCTTGTTATGTTCCTGAATTTAGTGGGATGGCCTTGAGTTTCTCTCTGTTTAATTTGATGTTAGCTGTCGGCTTGCTGTAAATAGCCTTTATCCCTTGTATCCCTAATCTCTCCAAGACCTTTATTATAAAGGGGTGCTGAATTTTGTCAAATGCTTTTTCAGCATCTAATGAGATGACCATATGGGTTTTTTTCCTTCAGTTTATTTATATGATGGATTACATTGATAGATTTTCGTATGTTGAACCAGCCCTGCATCTCTGGTAGGAAGCCTACTTGATCGTAGTGGATAATTTTTCTAATGTGTTCTTGGATTCTGTTTGCCAGTATTTTATTGAGAATTTTTGCATCGATGTTCATGAGTGAGATTGGCCTGTAATTCTCTTTCTTGGTTGAGTCTTTGTGTGGTTTAGGTATCAGGGTAACTGTAGCCTCATTAAAGGAATTTGGCAATGACTGTTCTGATTCTATATTATGAAATACATTAAGGAGTACAGGTATTAGGTCTTCTTGGAAGTTTTGGTAGAATTCTGCATTGTAACCATCTGGTCCTGGGCTCTTTTTGGTAGGGAGGTGTCTGATAACATTTTCTAATTCTTCGCGACTAAAAGGACTATTTAGATTGTTCACCAGGTCCTGGTTTAACTTTGGTATATGGTATTTATCTAAAAAAGTGTCCATTTCTTTTACATTTTCCAATTTTGTGGCATACAGGCTTTTGTAGTAAGATGAAATGATTCTCTGAATTTCCTTTGTGTCTGTGGTTATGTCCCCCTATTCATTTCTAATCTTATGAATTTGTTTGTTCTCTCTCTGCCGTTTGGTTAGTTTGGCTAAGGGTTTGTCAATCTTGTTGATTTTCTCCAAGAACCAGCTTTTTGTTTCATTGATTCTTTGGATTGTTTTCTGTGTTTCTATTTTGTTGATTTCAGCCCTCAGTTTGATAATTTCCAGTCTTCTACTCCTCCTAGGTGAGTCTGCTTCTTCTTTTCTAGAGCTTTCAGGTGTGCTGTTAAGTCTCCAATGTGTGCTTTCTCTGTTTTTTTTAAGTGGGCACGTAGTGCTATGAATTTTCCTCTTAGCACTGCTTTCATTGTGTCCCATAGGTTTGAGTATGTTGTGTCTTTGTTTTCATTAAATTCAAGGAAGATTTTAATTTCTTTCTTTATTTCTTCCTTGACCCAGGTGTGGCTCAGTAGTTGACTGTTCAGTTTCCATGAGTTTGTAGGCTTTCTGGGGGGTAGCATTGTTGTTGAATTCTAATTTTAATCCATGGTGATCCGATAAGACACAGATGGTTACTAATATTTTTTTGTTACTGTGGAAGTTTGCTTTGTTACCAAGTATATGGTCAATTTTCGAAAAGGTTCCATGAGCCGCAGAGAAGAAGGTATATTCTTTCCTATTTGGGTCGAGTGTTCTATAGATGTCTGTTAAGTCCATTTGGTTCATTACCTCCATTAAGTCTTTCAATTCTCTGTTAGGTTTCTGTCTGATTGACCTGTCCAATGGTGAGGGAGGAGTGTTGAAGTCTCTAACTATTAGTGAGTGTGGTTTGATGGCTGCC
>NC_052053.1:57186909-57207865 GCF_903992535.2 Arvicola amphibius | reverse complement strand
CGGGATGTCTGGCTTGTGGTGATGTCATGTTGCCTTTCATGTTGTTGGAGGAGCTTCTGCATTGGCGCCTGCCCATCTCTTCCTTCAAAAGGAGCGCGGAGGTGTTTGTTGTCCTAGACCAATAATTGCTGTGACTGAAACTGGTTGGATCTCCCCAGTGCCAGAGGAGGACCTATTCTTTGCGTCACAATCTGAAGAAGCCCACACTCCCTTGCCGGAATCCTCAGACCTGCCGGGAGGCCAGGGTCTGACTCCTCTGGGTGGATGGCCTTAGAACAGGAGCAGGACACCTGAGAACACTAGGGAAAGCTTGGGAGACACAGAGGGAAGGGAGAAACCGACACAAGCCTGCAGAGGGAAGTGGGGGTAGGGGGTCTGTGCTCTCTTCCAGGGCAGGTTGCCCCAGGGTCCGCATTCACTCACCAGATCAGATGGAATGTCAGGGCACAGGATCAGGGATTCCAGGCAGCCCAGGGTCGCAGCCCAGACAAAAGGGCCAAGGTGGGGGCAGGGCGGGATGGAATACCACACAGCGAACCTGGCACCACAATCTGAAGGAGCCCGCACCCCTCCACAGGAATCCTCAGACCTGCCTGGAGGCCAGAGTCTGACCCCTTTGGGTGGATGGCCTTAGAACTGGAGCAGGACACCCCAAAGAATGATGGATCCTCTGGCAGACTGTCAGGTCCCCTTGCAGGCCAAGCAGCTCTCAGACAAAGGCCTACCTTGCCCCGGGCAGTCAAATGAAGGAGGGGACCTCCCACCGGCCTGGGTGCACTCAATTCCAGGTCCTCAGAGCCCAAACAGGCTGAGCTATTGGATTTTGTGGCCCCAAAGACGGGAGGATGAGGAAGAGGGAGGGGGGGAGGATTCTGGGTGCAAGCTGGGAAGGGACAGGGAGAGAGAGGCGGTATCCAGGGAGAATAACCCCTGCAGGAAGAGCAGGAAGTGTGCTGGTGGCAGGGGGAGTTGTGGAGAGTCGGTGGTCCCTCTCCTGGCAGCTGCCACGGTTCGGGCACTCACTCCTCACTCACCCCAAAGAATGATGGATCCTCCAGCAGACTGTGAGGTCCCCTTGCAGGCCAAGCAGCTCTCAGACAAAGGCCTACCTTGCCCCAGGCAGTCAAATGAAGGAGGGGACCTCCCACCGGCCTGGGTGCACTCAATTCCAGGTCCCCAGAGCCCAAACAGGCTGAGCTGTGGGATTTTGTGGCTTCAAAGACGGGAGGATGAGTCAGGGGGAGGGGGGGAGGATTCTGGGTGCAAGCTGGGAAGGGACAGGGAGAGAGAGGCAGTATCCGGGGAGAATAACCCCTGCAGGAAGAGCAGGAAGTGTGCTGGTGGCAGGGGGAGTTGTGGAGAGTCGGTGGTCCCTCTCCTGGCAGCTGCCGCGGTTCGGGCACTCACTCCTCACTCACCCCAAAGAATGATGGATCCTCCAGCAGACTGTCAGGTCCCCTTGCAGGCCAAGCAGCTCTCAGACAAAGGCCTACCTTGCTCCGGGCAGTCAAATGAAGGAGGGGACCTCCCACCGGCCTGGGTGCACTCAATTCCAGGTCCCCCGAGCCCAAACAGGCTGAGCTGTGGGATTTGTGGCCCCAAGGACGGGAGGATGAGGAAGGGGGAGGGGGGAGGATTCTGGGTGCAAGCTGGGAAGGGACAGGAAGCTAGAACTAGCTCTTGTAGACCAGGCTGGCCTCGAACTCAGAGATCCGCCTGCCTCTGCCTCCCGAGTGCTGGGATTAAAGGCGTGCGCCACCACCGCCCGGCTTTCTTTTTGCTTGTCATCTCCATTTCTTTATGGCAGTTTTTCACCTCCTGCTTAAGGTCCTCTATTATTTTCATAAAGTACTGTTTAAGGTCGGTTTCTTCTATATCTTCTGGAGTAGGGTGTTCAATTCTTGTTGTTTCGGGATGTCTGGATTCTGGTGATGTCATGTTGCCTTTCATGTTGTTGGAGGAGTTCTTGCATTGGCGCCTGCCCATCTCTTCCTTCAAATGGAGCCGGGAGGTGCTTGGTGTCTTAGACCAATCTATGCTGTGATTGAATCTGGTTGGATCTCCTCAGTGCCAGAGCAGGAGCTATTCCTTGCGGCACCATCTGAAGGAGCCCGCACTCCCTTGCAGGAATCCTCAGACCTGCCTGGAGGCCAGAGTCTGGCCCCTTTGGGTGGATGGCCTTAGTACAGGAGCAGGACACCTGAATACACTAGGGAAGGCTTGGGAGAGGCAGGGATGTGAGAAACAAAGACAAGCCTGCAGCAGGATCTGGGGGAGGGGGGGTCTGTGCTCTCTTTCAGGGCAGGTTGCCCCAGGGTCGCACTCACTTACCAGTCCAGATTGAACTCCACTGCACAGGATCAGGGATTCCTGGCAGCCCAGGGAAGCCACTCGGACAAAAGGGCCAAGGTAGGGGCAGGGTGGGATGGAATATCACACAGCGAACCTGGCAGCACAATCTGAAGGAGCCCGCTCTCTCTTGCAGGAATCCTCAGACCTGCCTGGAGGCCAGAGTCTGTGCCCCGTGTCTTTATTTTCAATGAATTCAAGGAAGACTTTAATTTCTTTCTATATTTCTTTCTTGACCCAGAGGTGGTTCAATAGTTGACTCTTCAGTTTCCATGAGTTCGTAGGCTTTCTGGGGGTAGAATTGTTGTTAAATTCTAACTGTATTCCATGGTGATCCGATAGTACATAGGTGGTTACTGTTGCAGGAACTCCTTCCGCTCCTTCAGCCAGTAGCTGCTGAGACACCAGCCCATTGAGGCATGGTCTCTCCTTCTTTAAAAAAGCAGCAACTGCTGTCCGCTCGCTCTCTGGCTTCCGGCTCTGCTTCTGGTGACTAGGCTCCCTTCCTGATTGTGCAGAGGGCTATTGGCTGGGACCATGATCTGTAAGTTTTTCCCCTTTAAATAAATAACCATTCTGTTAATCATAATTCCAAACTGGTGTGGGATTGTTTTTGACTTACGCCTTCAGGTTACTACAATTTTTTTTGAATCTTTGGATGTTTGCTTTGTTACCGATTATGTGATCATTTTTTAGAAGGTTCCATGAGAAGAAGGTATATTCTTTTCTATTTGGGTGAAATGTTCTATAGATGTCAGTTAAGTCCATTTGATTCATTACATCTGTTAGCTTTTATATTTCTCTGTTAAGTTTCTGTGTGGTTGACCTGTTCATTGTTGAGAGAGGAGTGTTGAAATCTCCTACTATTAGTGTATGGGGTTTGATGTATGATTTGAGTTCTAGTAATGTTTCGTTCACATATGTGGGTGCTTTTATATTAGGGGCATAATTATTCAGGATTGAGACTTCATCCTGATGAATTGTCCCTGTTATGAGTATAAAGTGTCCTTCTCCATCTCTTCTGATTGATCTTAGTTTGAAATCAATTTTGTTAGATATTAGGATAGCCACACCTGCTTGTTTCTTAGGTCCATTTCATTGGAAAACCTTTCCCCAACCCTTTACTCCGAGGTAGTATCTGTCTTTGAGGTTGAGGTGTGTTTCTTGTAAACAAGAATGTTGGATCCTGATTCCATCTGAACTGAACCTCCACCTGACGATAGATGAAGAAAATGACAGAGCCCCACATTGGAGCACCGGACTGAGCTCCCAAGGTCCTGATGAGGAGCAGAAGGAGAGAGAACACGAGAAAGAAAGTCAGGACCGTGAGGGAACCTCCAGCTGGCGACAGATGGGGAAGGTGACTGAGCCCCACATTGGAGCACTGGACTGAGCTCCCAAGGTCCTGATGAGGAGCAGAAGGAGCGAGAACATGAGGGAGAAAGTCGGGAACGTGAGGGGTGCGTTCACTCATGGAGACGGTGGGACAGAACTAATGGGAGATCACCAACTCCAGTTGGAATGGGACTGATGGATCATGCGACCAAACCCGTCTCTCTGAATGTGGCCAACAGCGGGGGCTGACTGAGAAGCAAAGGACAATGGCGCTGGGCTCTGATTCTTCTGCATGGACGGGCTCTGTGGGAGCCTTCTCAGCTTGGTCGATCACCTTCCTGGACCTGGGGGGAGTTGGGAGGACCTTGGTCTTAGCATAGAGTGGGGAACCCTGATGGCTCCTTGGCCTTGAGAGGGAGGGAGGGGAGGTATGGGTGGAGGGGAGGGGAGGGAAGGGGGAGGAGGAGGGGAGGGAAGGGGGGAGGAGGAGGGAAGGAGATGGAAATTTTTAAATATAAAAAAAATAAACCATGAGAGAAAAAAAAAAGAATGTTGGATCCTGTTTTCATATCCATTCTCTTAACCTGCGTCTTTTTATAGGTGAATTGAGTCCATTGATATTAAGTGATATTAATGACCAGTGGTTGTTAACTCCGGTTATTTTTGGTGTTAGTGTTTGTGTGTTTCCCTTCTTTGAGTTGTCCTGGTGGAGGGTTGTCAGATGTCTGTGTTATTGTGGGTCTTGTTGGCTTCCTTGGGTTGTGGTTTTCCTTCTAGTAGTTTCTGTAAGTCTGGATTTGTGACTACGTATTTTTTAAATCTGTTTTTGTCTTGGAATATCTTGTTTTCTCCATCGATGGTGAAAGAAAGCTTTGCTGGGTATAGTAGTTGTAACACCCAATTCTGTGTTACCCCCTCGGTACAGTTCGCACGCCACTGTACCATACACGAGTTGGGCAAGGGCCTGGAGATTGGAAAAACACACAAAGAGACCTGGGTCATTCGAAATTAGATCAGCCGCCGAATGCCGTTTATTTAATTTTGTGGAAATCCTTACCTTGCTGCTGTGCAAGGATATCCACCCAGGCAGGTGGGAAATTACCATATCAATGATGGAGTCAACAATGCCCTACAGCTAATCACCAGGCGGGGCAGAAGGAGCACAGGAACAAACAGGATGCTTAGTTAGCTGACCAGAAACTGTCCTCAAGATGCACCCCAGGAACAAGGGTAGACCCGGGCCCTACAAGTAGTATGGGTTTTCATCCATGGTCTCTTAGTGTCTGCAGCACATTTATCCAAGACCTTCTGGCTTTCATGGTTTCCATAGAGAAGTCATGTGTAATTCTGATGGGTTTCCCTTTATATGTTACTTGACCTTTTTCCCTTGCAGCTCTTAATATTCGTTCTTTATTCTGTATGTTTTGTGTTTTGATTATTATATGGCAAGGGAATTTTTTTGATCCAGTCTATTTGGTGTTCTGTATGCTTCTTGTACCTTCATGGGAATGTTTTCTTTAGGTTGTGAAAGTTTTCTGCTATAATTTTGTTGAATATATTTTCTGGGCTTTTGAGCTGTAATTCTTCTTCTTTTACCACTACTATTCTTAGGTTTGGTCTTTGCATGGTGTTCCAGGATTCCTGGATGTTTTGTGTTAAGAATTTTTGGATTTGCTGTTTTCTTTGATCAATGCGTCTATTTCCTCTATATATCTTCAGCGCCTGAGATTCTTTCTCCTATCTCTTGTATTCTGTTGGTTACACTTGTCTCTGTAGTTCCTGTTCATTTACCCAGAGTTTTCATATCCAGCCATCTCTCAGTTTTTGTTTTCTTTTTTTATTGCTTTTGCTGATTTTTTTATGACAAGGGGAGAACAATAATCAGCAAAGAGCAGGCAGTTTATTCAGAAGTCAGCATCCAAGGTAAAAGAATTCTCTGCTGAATTTGACATCACCCCCATCCTCTGATATTCGCCCACTCTCTTCTCAAAGAAGTTTGTCTTCCCTTCTAGTGAAATATTTTCCATGAAGTCAAACGGATTTTCTACTTTGAAAATCTTGCTGAACCCTAGCTCCAGCATAAGCCTGTCCGCCATGAATTCGATGTACTGCTTCATCAGGGTGCAGTTCATCCAGATGAGCTTCACAGGCAGGGCCTCCGTGAGGAACTCTTGCTCTATCCTCACTGCATTGATAATGATTTCTTGTACTCTTTGCTCCGAAGGCTTGTGTACCAGGTGCCTGAACATCAGGCAGGCAAAGTCACAGTGTAAACCCTCATCTCTGCTAATAAGCTTGTTGGAAAATGTAAGGCCAGGCATCAGTCCCCGTTTCTTGAGCCAGGATATTGATGCAAAAGAGCCAGAGAAGAAGATCCCTTCCACAACAGCAAAGGCTACAACTCGTTCTCCATAGGTAGCCTCTTTGTCCCCAATTCAACACAGGGCTCAGTCGGCCTTCTTTTTCACACAAGGCATTGTCTAAATAGCATTGAAGAGATATTCCCTCTCTTTGGAATCTTTAATGTAAGTGTCGATGAGGAGAGTGTACATTTCAGAATGTATGTTTTCCATGGCAATTTGGAAGTCATAGAAACAGCGGGGCCCTGTAACCTGAACTTCTTGGCTAAAGCGCTCCACCAGGTTTTCATTGACTATGCCATCACTCGCAGCAAAGAAAGCCAGGACGTGAGATATAAAATGTCTCTTGTCGAGGGAATTGAGTGCACCCAAGCCGGTGGGAGGTCTGCTGTTTCAATAGCCTGCCTGCAGCAAGGTAGGCCCTTTGTCACAGAGCCGCTTGGCCAGCAAGGAGACCTGCCTGTCTACCAGAAGATCCATCATTCATTGGGGGGTTATTCTCCCCGAATACTGCCTCTCTCTTCCTGTCCCTTCCCAGCTTGCACCCAGAACCCCCCCCTTCATCCTCCCATCTTTGGGGGCCACAAAATCCCACAGCTCAGCCTGTTTGGGCGCCAGGACCGGGAATTGAGTGCACCCAGGCCAGTGGGAGGTCCCCTGCTTCAATAGCCTGCCTGCAGCAAGGTAAGCCCTTTGTCAGCAAGCTGCTTGGCCAGCAAGAAGACCTGACTGTCTACCAGAAGATCCATCATTCATAGGGGTGAGTGAATTGAATTCATTGGGGTGAATTGAACTTCTAAAAGAAGACCCAAAGGGGATTATTCAGAGGAAGAAATGAGCAGGAACCAGTGCAAGAATTCCTCCAACAATTTGAAAAACAACATGAACACACCAGAACCCAGCGAACTTACAACAGGAGGACTTGAACACACTAATCAAGAAGAAGTAGAAAAAATTGACTTTATGAAAGTAATAGAGTCCCTTAAACAGGAGGTGAAAAACTCCCTTAAAGAAATGGACGAGAAGAATAACAAAAAGTTTAAAGAATTCAGAAAATCCGTAAACGATATCCTTGGAAACCAAGAAAAAACAATCAAACAGTTAATGGAAACAGTGCAAGACTTGAAAACTGAAATGGAGGCAAGGAAGAAAACACAAACCGAGGGCCAGCTGGATATGGAAAATCTATGTAAACGAACAGAGACTACAGAAACAAGTATAACCAACAGAATACAAGGGATAGAAGAAAGAATCTCAGATTCTGAAGATACCATAGAGAAAATAAATGCACTGATCAAAGAAAACAGCGAATCCAACAAATTCTCACCACAAAACATTCAGGAAATCTGGGACACAATAAAAAGACCAAACCTAAGAATAATAGGCGTAGAAGAAGGAGAAGAATTACAGCTCAGAAATTACTGAAATTATATTTAATAAAATTATAGAAGAAAACTTCCCAAACCTAAAGCAAGATATTCCTATTAAAGTTCAAGAAGCTTACAGAACACCAAATAGACTGGATCAAAAAAAATCATCCCCTCGCCATATTATAATCAAAACACAAAATATACAGAATAAAGAAAGAATATTAAGAGCTGCAAAGGAAAAAGGTCAAGTAACTTATAAAGGCAAACCTATCACACTAACACCTGACTTCTCTATGGAAACCATGAAAGCCAGAAGGTCCTGGATAGATGTTCTGCAGAAACTAAGAGACCAAGGATGCAAGCCCAGATTACTATACTCAGCCAAGCTTTCGTTCACTATAAATGGAGAAAACAAAATATTCCAAGATAAAAACAAATTTAAACAATATGTAGCCACAAATCCAGCCTTACAGAAAGTAATAGAAGGAAAATCACAAACCAAGGAGTCCAGCATTGCCCAAAATAACTCAGGCATCTAGCGACCCTTCACCAGCACATCTCAAAGAAAGGAAACACACAATCTCTACTACCAAATAAAAAATGACAACCAGAGTTAACACTGGTCATTAATATCACTTAATATCAATGGACTCAATTCACCTATAAAAAGGCACAGGCTAAGAGATTGGATACGAAAACAGGATCCAACAAACAGGATTCTGCTGTTTACAAGAAACACACCTCAACCACAAAGACAGACATCTACTCAGAGTAAAGGGTTGGGAAAAGGTTTATCAAGCAAATGGTCCTAAGAAACAAGCCGGTGTGGCCATACTAATTTCTAACAAAGTTGACTTCAAACTAAAATCAATCAGAAGAGATGGAAAGGGATACTTTATACTCATAACAGGAAAAATCCATCAGAATGAAGTCTCAATCCTGAATATCTATGCCCCTAATATAAAAGCACCCACTTATGTTAAAGAAACATTACTAGAACTCAAGGCAGCCATCAAACCATACACACTAATAGTAGGAGACTTCAACACTCCTCTCTCACCAATGGACAGGTCAATCAGACAGAAACCTAACAGAGAATTAAGAGACTTAATGGAGGTAATGAAACAAATGGACTTAACAGACATCTCTAGAACATTCCACCCAAATAGGAAAGAATATACCTTCTTCTCTGAGGCTCATGAAACCTTTTCGAAAATTGACCACATACTCGGTAACAAAGCAAACTTCCACAGTTACAAAACCATATTAATAACCACCTGCGTCCTATCGGATCACCATGGATTAAAATTAGAATTCAACAACAATGCTACCCCCAGAAAGCCTACAAACTCATGGAAACTGAACAGTCAACTACTGACCCACACCTGGGTCAAGGAAGAAATAAAGAAAGAAATTAAAATCTTCCTTGAATTTAATGAAAATAAAGACACAACCTACTCAAACCTATGGGACACTATGAAAGCAGTGCTAAGAGGAAAATTCATAGCACTAAGTGCCCACTTAAAAAAAAACAGAGAAAGCACACATTGGAGACTTAACAGCACACCTGAAAGCTCTAGAAAAGAAAGAAGCAGACTCACCTAGGAGAAGTAGAAGACTGGAAATTATCAAACTGAGGGCTGAAATCAACAAAATAGAAACACAGAAAACAATCCAAAGAATCAATTAAACAGAAAGCTGGTTCTTGGAGAAAATCAACAAGATTGACAAAGCCTTAGCCAAACTAACCAAACGGCAGAGAGAGAACAAACAAATTAATAAGATTAGAAATGAATAGGGGGACATAACCACAGACACAGAGGAAATTCAGAGAATCATTTCATCTTACTACAAAAGCCTGTATGCCACAAAATTGGAAAATGTAAAAGAAATGGACACTTTTTTAAATAAATACCATATACCAAAGTTAAACCAGGACCAGGTGAACAATCTAAATAGTCCTGTTAGTCGCGAAGAATTAGAAAATGTTATCAGACACCTCCCTACCAAAAAAAGCCCAGGACGAGATGGTTTCAATGCAGAATTCTACCAAAACTTCCAAGAAGACCTAATACCTATACTCCTTAAGGTATTTCATAATATAGAAACAGAACAGTCATTGCCAAACAACTTTTATGAAGCTACAGTTACCCTGATACCTAAATCACACAAAGACTCAACCAAGAAAGAGAATTACAGGCCAATCTCACTCATGAACATCGATGCAAAAATTCTCAATAAAATACTGGCAAACAGAATCCAAGAACACATTAGAAAAATTATCCACTACGATCAAGTAGGCTTCATCCCAGAGATGCAGGGCTGGTTCAATATACAAAAAATCTATCAATGTAATCCATCATATAAATAAACTGAAGGATAAAAAACTTATGATCATCTCATTAGATGCTGAAAAAGCATTTGACAAAATTCAACACCCCTTTATGATAAAGGTCTTGGAAAGATTAGGGATACAAGGGTCATTCCTAAATATAATAAAGGCTATTTACAGCAAGCCGACAGCTAACATCAAATTAAACAGAGAGAAACTCAAGGCCATCCCACTAAATTCAGGAACACGACAAGGCTGTCCACTCTCTCCTTAACTCTTCAATATAGTGCTTGAAGTTCTAGCAATAGCAATAAGACAACACAAGGGGATCAAGGGGATTCGAATTGGAAAGGAAAAAGTTAAACTTTCGTTATTTGCAGATGATATGATAGTGTACATACGTGACCCCAAAAACTCCACCAAAGAACTCCTACAGCTGATAAACTCCTTTAGTAATGTGGCCGGATACAAGATCAATTCCAAAAAATCAGTTCCCTTCCTATATACAAAGGATAAGGAAGTAGAGAAGGAAATCAGAGAAGCGTCACCTTTCACGATAGCCACAAATAGCATAAAGTATCTTGGGGTAACTCTAACCAAGGAAGTGAAAGATCTATTTGACAAGAACTTTAAGTCCTTGAAGAAAGAAATTGAAGAGGATACCAGAAAATGGAAAGATCTCCCTTGCTCTTGGATTGGGAGGATCAACATAGTAAAAATGGCAGTTCTACCAAAGGCAATCTATAGATTCAATGCAATACCTTTAAAGGTCCCATCAAAATTCTTCACAGGTCTTGAGAGGATAATAATCAACTTTATATGGAAGAACAAGAAACCCAGGATAGCCAAAACAATCTTATACAATAAAGGAACTTCTGGAGGCATTACCATCCCTGACTTCAAACTCTATTACAGAGCTACAGTATTGAAAACAGCTTGGTACTGGCATAAAAAACAGAGAAGTCGACCAATGGAATCGAATAGAAGACCCGGATCTTAACCCACAAACCTATGAACACCTAATTTTCGATAAAGGAGCTAAAAGTACACAATGGAAGAAAGAGGGCGTCTTCAACAAATGGTGCTGGCATAACTGGATGTCAACCTGTAGAAGAATGAAAGTAGATCCATATCTATCACCATGCACAAAACTCAAGTCCAAATGGATTAAAGACCTCAATATCAATCTGAACACACTGAACTTGATAGAGGAGAAAGTGGGAAGGACTCTACTACATTTGGGCACAGGAGACCGCTTCCTACGTATAGCCCCAGCAGCACAGACATTAAGGGCAACATTGAATAAATGGGACCTCGTGAAGCTGAGCAGCTTCTGTAAAGCAAAGGACACTGTCACTAAGACGCAAAGGCAGCCTACTGACTGGGAAAAGATCTTCACCAACCCTGCCACAGACAAAGGTCTGATCTCCAAAATATATAAGGAACTCAAGAGACTAGACTTTAAAATGCAAATTAACCCAATTAAAAATGGGGCACTGAACTGAACAGAGAATTCTCAACAGAAGAAGTTCAAATGGCCAAAAGACACTTAAGGTCATGCTCTACCTCCTTAGCTATCAGGGAAATGCAAATCAAAACAAGGTTGAGATACCATCTTACACCTGTCAGATTGGCTAAAATCAAAAACACCAATGATAGCCTTTTTTTGGAGAGGTTGTGGAGTAAGGGGTACTCTCATCCATTGCTGGTGGGAATGCAAACTTGGGCAACCGCTTTGGAAAGCAGTGTGGTGGTTTCTCAGGAAATTCGGGATCAACCTACCCCAGGACCCAGCAATCCCACTCTTGGGAATTTACCCAAGAGATGCCCAATCATATTACAAAAGCATTTGTTCAACTATGTTTATAGCAGCATTATTTGTAATAGCCAGAACCTGGAAACAACCTAGATGCCCTTCAGTGGAAGAATGGATGAAGAAAGTGCGGAATATATACATATTAGAGTACTACTCGGCGGTAAAAAAACAATGACATCTTGAATTTTGCATGCAAATGGATGGAAATAGAAAACACCATCCTGAGTGAGGTAACCTAGGCCCAAAACGATGAACATGCGATGTATTCACTCATAATCGTTTTTTAGCCATAAATAAAAGACATCGAGCCTATAATTCGTGATCCTAGAGAAGACAATAAGAAGGTGAAACCAAAGAAAACATATTGTTATCCTCCCGGATATTGGAAGTAGACAAGTTTGCCGCACAAAAAATGGGAACTTGGGGGTGTGGTGTGATGGTGGGGGAATGGGGAGAGAAAAGTGTGAAGTGGAGGATGGGGAGAGCTTGGGGGAATAGGATGGTTGGGATATAGGAAGGGTGGATATGGAAACAAGGAATTATATATCTTAATTAAGGGAGCCATTTTAGGGTTGTCAAGAGACTTGACTCTAGAGGGGTTCCCAGGTATCCAGGAAGATGCTCCCAGCTAGTTCCTTGGGCAGCTGAGAACAGGGCGCCATAATGTCCAGATCCTATTACTATACTCATGAATATCTTGCATATCACCATAGAACCTTCACTTGGCGTTGGATGGAGAAAATGACAGAGCCCCACATTGGAGTACTGGACTGAGCTCCCAAGGACCTGATGAGGAGCAAAAGGAGGGAGATCATGAGCAAGGAAGTCAGGACCGTGAGGGGTGCGTTCACCCATTGAGACAGTGGGACTGAACTAACGGGAGACCACCAAGTCCAGTTGGAATGGGACTGATGGAGCAGGGCACCAAACCAGACTCTCTGAATGTGGCTGACGGTGGAGGAGGACTGAGAAACCAAGGACAACTGCGATGGGATTGGACTCTTCAGCATGGACGGGCTCACTGTGAGCCTTGTCAGCTTGGTTGCTCACCTTCCTGGACTTGGGGGGAGTTGGGAGGACCTTGGGCTTAACATAGTGAAGGGAACCCTGATGGCTCTTTGGCTTGGAGAGGGAGGGAGTGGGGGTATGGGTGGAAGGGAGGGGAGGGAAGGGGGAGGAGGAGGGGAGGAGATGGAAATCTTTAATAAAAAAATGAGAAAAAAATTAAATAAAAAAAAATCAAAAACACACACACAAAACAAAACAAAACAAAACAAAACAAAACAAAAGTCTCTCGTCGGATTTCAGCACTTCCCAGTGTTGAATATCCTTGGAAAGGTCCACCTCCTCAGCCGTCTAGAAGAAGGCCTCGGCTTTCTTGTACATCTGCCAGATATCATGGTATTCGATGGGAAAGACAACGAAGCGGCGGGGACTTTCTCTCAGTAAGGGCTCATCCTCAAGGCTGGGCTTAGCAGATTCTTTCCTTTCCGGTTTGGCTGGGTCCAGGAAGATTCTCCTCGCAGCCTTGCTTGCCAGGATGTGGGTCCCGCTGAGACTCGGGGGCGTGTTCTCCTTCTCAGACAGGTTGAGTAGCTTCAGTGGCGACACCCTCAGCTGCTGCTGGTCAGTGATGGTGGCGAGTGGGACACAGGCAGAGAGCATGGCAAGCGAGGGCAGTGGCCGAGGCGACGGAAAGGGCGGCAGAACGGCTAGAACCCGGAGCCTCAGTTTTTGTTTTCTATATTGCCTCCATTTTGGTCTTCAAGTGTTGAACTGTTTCCATTACCTGTTTGATTGCTTTTTCTTGGTTTTCTTGGGTATCTTTGAGGGATTTATTAATTTCTTTTTAACTTTTTGTTTGTCTTCTCTTCCATTTCTTTAAAGGAGTTTTTCACATCCTGTTAATGGCCTCTATTATTTCCATAATGTTACATTTAAAGTCGATTTCTTTTACTTCTTCTGGAATAGGGTTTTCAAGTCTTCCTGTTGCATATTCACTGGGTTCTGGTTTTGTCATGTTGCTTTTCAGGTTGTTGGAGGAATTCTTGCATTGGCGCCTGCCCATCTCTTACTTTAATGCAGCCACGAGAGTCTTGGTGTCTTGGTCCAATCTTTGCTTTGACTGACTGTGTACTTGGGGGATTTTCTTGGTCTGCTCTCTCTTAGGATCCCTCAGCACTGGAACTGGCTCTCAGATCCCTTGTGCTGTGAAGCAGGCTGGTGGATCTAAGGACCCTGCAGATAGATAGGAGTGCTTGGGGGCAAGATAGGATGTTTTAACTAGAGAAAGTCAGTAATCAGGGAGACACCCTGCTGAATGGCCAAAAACATTTCAGGAAATGGAGAGAGCCTGTAGTCTGTTCCTGGGAACATCCAGCTGGGCCGGCACACACTCACCTCTCTGGATGGATCTCCTCAATAAAGCAGCAGGGATTCTTGCTGGGCCAAGGACCTCACAGACAAATGGGTGTACTTGGGAGGCAGGGTCATGTGGAACAAAGAAGCCCCTGCAGCAGGAGCTAGAGGGGCCCTGTACTTCATTCCTGGGACCTTCCGGCCAGGCGAGCACACACTTATCCCTCTGGATGGATCTCCTCAGTACATGAGCAGGGACTCTTGCTGGGACAAGACCTCACAGACAAAAGGGAAGACTTGGGGGTGAGCAGGGTCATGTGGAACAAAGAAGCCACTGCAGCAGAAGCTGAAGGGGCCCTGTACTCCATTCCTGGGACTTTCTGGCCAGGCGAGCACACACTTATCCCTCTGGATGGATCTCCTCAGTTCAGGAGCAGGAACTCTTGCTGGGCCAAGGACCTTGCAGACAAAAGGGCAGGCTGGGGGGAGGCAGGCTCATGTGGAACCTAAAGAGAACTTCTTGGATTCTTCCCCAAATTGTATGTGATGCTCCCATACATTTTATACTTATGCTAATAAATCAGGAAAGGCAGGTTACAAATCAGAAGAATTAAGTAAGGTGGAACAAAGCCCTTATAATTCTGTTTAGAAGGCAGAATTATGTTATTCTCATGGTGCTAAGAGATTTTAAAGAACCTCTTAATAAGTTACTGTTTCAAAAAAAGTTACTGATTCACAATATGCAGAAAGAGTTGTCTTGCATATTGAAACCACTAAATTCATACCAGATGATACAGAATTGACTTCACTATTTATCCAGGTGCAAGACATAACCAGGAATAAGCTTTCTATATTCATAACACACATCTGATCTCATATGGGTCTGCCAGGTCCTCTAGCAGAAGGTAATGCAGAAATTGATCAATTATTGATTGGAAATGTGTTGCAAGCCTCAGAATTTCATTAAAAAACACCATGTCAATAGCAAAGGTTTAAAGAAAGAGTTTTCTATTACATGGAAACAAGCTAAGGAGATTCTAAAGAGATGTCCTACTTGCTCTTTCTGTAACCAAACACCATTGCCTACAGGGACTAACCCAAAGGGTACTCAAAGAAATGAAATCTGGAAGATGGATGTGTTCCACTTTGCAGAAGTTGGAAAATTAAAATATGTACACCACACCATTGACACTTATTCTGACTTTCAATGGGCAACTGCTTTAAGTTCAAAAAAGGCTGATTCAGTAATCACACATTTATTAGAAATTACGGCCATCATGGTTATACCTGCACAAGTAAAGACAGATAATAGTCCTGTAGCGTGTGTGGTCGGCTGGCAATGGGAAATAACCAGACTAGCCATGTCTGAAATAATAAGCTTTAATAAAGGAAGGAAATGGGAGAAACTTACAGAGCCAGGGTTCCAGTGAAGAGCAGGGAACCAAGAGGGAGGAGCTTACCCAAACACGGATCTTTTTTTTTTTTTTTTTTCGAGACAGGGTTTCTCTGCAGCTTTAGAGCCTGTCCTGGAACTAGCTCTTGTAGACCAGGCTGGTCTCAAACTCACAGAGATCCGCCTGCCTCTGCCTCCCAAGTGCTGGGATTAAAGGCGTGCGCCACCACCTCCCAGCCAAACACGGATCTTTTAAAGGTATTTTGTGCCCTGGAGCAGCCACGCCCCTCAGACAAGGGATTGGTCAGCTACCCTATCATCTCCCCCTTTTGTCTAAATAAGACAGATTCAAAACCAAATACAACTATATACAATGGGAACAGATAATATAAAAATTACAAGAAGCAAACAATATTAAGCAAGGAACATATAACAGAAGTTTTACTAAGCATTCTACTTCAATGAGTCTAAATAATGTAGAGGGTAGCTACAATTATCTAATCTTCAACTCCATCAAAGATGAGAAGGGAAGTAATATTACTTAAGCAATCAGGAAGTACAAATGAGAAACTTCCAAAATGTGCAACAGATGACAGAGACAACTGACTACCTGGGCAATCACACAAAGTCTCCTTAGCAATGTTGAGGCAACCAACTTTGGCTAAGGCCCAACACAACCGACATACCATTTTTCAAAGGCAAGGAACCTTTAGTAGATCTATCCTACCCTGTCTTGGCAAGATAAGACAATCCTGTTTTATCCACTTATGGATATACTGTATCTTTGTCAGTAGTCGAGGTCAGTTCCCAAAGGCCAGTTCTGCCAAGAAGAAGACAGCTCCCAGTGAAGTGCCTTTGGTGCTCAACGTTCTCTAGGGAGTAGAGCAGTGTTGCCAAGAGTGATTGTGTCTCATAAGTACAAAACTCTAGGTTAGATTAAAGGCCATGTTCTACAGCTCTTCGAAGAGGTCGAAGATTATACTATCTATACTAAATATAGTCTCTATATATCTAAAAAACCTGATCATCCTAAATATAAATATGACAAACATATAATTCTCAATACCTATCTAACTTGAAGACTAAGAGAATAAACAACTGTGCAATAAATGAAGACAATGATTTCCAAATGTAAACAAGGTCATTACATAAATAATATCAGAGGTAGAAATGTACATTGCAATATGGTAAACAATGTCATTACATAAATAATATCAGAGGTAGAAATGTACATTGCAATATGGTATATATCTCAATATAACAATTGTTTCAAACAGAGGTAGAAGTATACTCTCATACAATGTTCAATATATCAATATACAAGAATCAGCACCAATACAGTTTTCTAAAAACAATAACTCACAAAAATCAATCATCCCATCAGACCAGTTAATCCTTCCTTTTTTTTCAATATATACACCCCTGAGTCCATATAATACCTCTCCCATCCCCTCAACCCTATACCAACCACCAATTATGTGTCCCTAAACCTGAGGGCAAACTCTGTTGGGAGAGGGGGCGTCGTCCTCTAAGACTGCTTCCAGCTGACATGGGGGCGATGTTCTTCTCAGGGGGTTCTGTGAAAGCAAATGATGGTAAAATACCCAGGGTAACATCGGCCGGCAATGGGAAATAACCAAACTCGCCTTGTCTGAAATAATCAGCTTTAATAAAGGAAGGAAATGGAAGAAACTTACAGCGAAGAGCAGGGAACCAAGAGAGAGGAGCTTGCCCAAACACGGATCTTTTAAAGGTATTTTGTGCCCTAGAGCGGCCACGCTCCTCAGACAAGGGATTGGTCAGCTACCCCATCATAGTCCAGCATATGCCTCTAAGAAAATGAGACAGTTTTTTGCATATTGCATATTGCAGGTATAACACACAATCCTACAGGTCATCAGTTATAGAAAGATCAAACTGAATTATAAAGGGTATGTTAAACAAACAGAAAGGGGTGGAAAATATCCCAGAAATAGATTACATAATGCTTTATTAACCTTGTATTTTCTTAACGTTAATGAGAAAGGGACAACAGCAACAGAGAGACATTATATAATAGAAAAGTCTTCTGAATTAAATTAGTTGGTGTAGTTCAAAGATGTGCTGACCTCACAATGAAAGCCACCCAATGTACTACCTTGGGGAAGATATTTTGCTCTTGTTTTCACAGGAGAAGAAAAACTATGGATACCATCAAAATTAAGTAAATAAAGCAGTAAAAAATAATGACATCTTGAATTTTGCATGGAAATGGATGGAATTAGAAAACACTATCATGAGTGGTGTAACTCGGACCCAAAAACTGAATATGGTATGCACTCACTCATTAGTGGATTCTAGTCATAAACAAAGGGTATTGAGCCTATAGTTCATGATCCTAGAGAAACTAAGTAATGAGGTGAACCCAAAGAAAAACATATAGACCCAACTGGGAATTGGAATCAAACAAAAATTTGGGAGCAGGGAACAAGGGGGTAGAAAGAAGGGGAAAATGGGGGATTGAGGAGAACATGAAGGATTGGGATAGTTGAGATCAAGGAAGGACAGTTATGAGAGCAAGGAAAAAGATATCTTTTTATTTTATTTTACTTTATGAATAATATCAATCCAAATTCCCACTCTCTACTCTCCTCCTACTTCCCTCCTGCTCCCCCACTCACCCTCCTTCCCACCCCCTTCAGTCCTAAGAGAGGGCAAGGCACCCTGCCCTGTGGGAAGTCCAAGGCACTTCCTCCTCCATCCAGGCTTAGGAAGGTATGCATCCAAATAGAATAGGATCCCCAAAAGCCAGTACAGGCAGTAGAATCAAATCCCAGTGCCATTATCATTGGCTTCTCAGTCTACCCCAATTGTCAGCCACATTCAGAGGGTCCATTTTGATCCCATGCTCATTCAGTCCCAGTCTAGCTAGATTTGGTGAGCTCCCATTAACTCAGGCACACTGTCTCAGTGGGTGGGCCAACACCTCATGGTCCTGACTTCCTTTCTCATCTTCTCCCTCCTTCTGCTCTTCAACTGGACCTTGGGAGCTCAGTCCAGTGCATCAGTGTGGGTCTCTACACCAGTCATCGGATGAAGGTTCTATGGTGATATTCAAGATAGTCATCAGTCTGACTACAGAACAAGGTCAGTTCAGGCACTTCCTCCACTGCCCAGGGTTCTAGCAGGGGTCATCCCTGTGGACTCCTGGGAACCCCTCCAGAGCCAAGCTTGCAAAGATATATCTTGATTGAGGAAGCCACTATAGGATCATCCTACCCCAGGATCTAGCAATACCACTCCTGGGAATATACCCAAGAGATGCCCTATCATACTACAAAAGCATTTGTTCAACTATGTTCATAGCAGCATTATTTGTAATAGCCAGAACCTGGAAACAACCTAGATGCCCCTCAATAGAAGAATGGGTAAAGAAAGTATGGAATATATACACCTTAGAGTACTACTTAGTGGTATAAAACAATGATATCTTAAATTTTGCATGCAAATGGATGGAAATAGAAAACACAGTCCTGAGTGAGGTACCCCAGACCCAAAAAAATGAATATGGTATGTACTCACTCTTTAGTGGATTCTAGCCATAATAAAGGATATTGAGCCTATAATTCATGATCCTAGAGAAGCTATATAGGAAGGTGAACCCAAAGAAAAACATGTAGTTATCCTTCTGGATATTGGAAGTGTACAAGATTGCCAGGCAAAATTGAGAGCTTGGGGGTGGGGGTAGGATGGGGTTAAGGGGAAATGGGGAGAGAGAAGTGAGAAGGGGAGGATGGGGAGAGATTGGGAGAATGGACAGTTGGGATGGAGGAAGGGTGGATATGGGAGCAGAGAAGTATATATCTTAATTAAGGGAGCCATTTGAGGGTTGGCAAGAGACTGGACTCTAGAGGGGTTCCCAGGTGTCCAAGAAGATGTCCCCAGCTAGTTCCTTGGGCTGCTGAGGAGAGGGAGCTTGAATTTGTCCTATACTATAGCCACACTGATGAATATCTTGTATATCACCATAGAACCTTCATCTTCCAATAGATGGAGATAGAGACAGAGACCCACATTGGAGCACTGGACTGAGCTCCCAAGGTCCAAATAAGGAGCAGAAGGAGGGAGAACATGACCAAGGAAGTCAGGACTGCAAGGGGTGCATCCACTCACTGAGACAATGGGACTGATCTAACAGGAGCTCACCAAGCCCAACTGGACTGGGACTGATGGAGCATGTGATCAAACCAGACTCTCTGAATGAGGCTGACAAGGAGGGCTGACTGGGAAGCCAAGGACAATGGTGCTGGGTTTTGATTCTAGTACATGTACTGGCTTTGTGGTAACCTAGTCTGGATCCTCACCTTTCTAGACCTGGATGTAGGGGGGAGGACCTTGGACTTCCCACAGGGCAGGGAATCCTGACTGCTCTTTGGACTGGAGAGGGAGGGGGAGGGGAAATGTGGGGAGAGAAAGGGAAATGGGAGGAGAGGAGGAGGTGAAAAATTGGTAAAAAATTATATAATTTAATAAAAAAAACCTCCTACCAAAAAAATCCCAGGACCAGATGGTTTCAATGCAGAATTCTACCAGAACTTCCAAGAAGACCTAATACCTATACTCCTTAATGTATTTCACAATATAGAAACAGGAGTCATTGCCAAACACCTTTCATGAAGCTACAGTTACCCTGATACCAAAACCACACAAAGACTCAACCAAGAAAGAGAATTACAGGCCAAACTCACTCATAAACATCCATGCAAAAATTCTCAATAAAATACTGGCAAACTGAATCTAAGAACACATTCAAAAAATTATCCATTTTGATCAAGTAGGCTTCACCTCAGAGATGTAGGACTTGTTCACCATGTGAAAATCTATCAATGTAACCCATCATATAAATAAACTGAAAGAAAAAACCATATGATCATTTATTTGGATGTTGAAAAAGCATATGACAAAATTCAATACCCCTTTATGATAAAGGTTTTGGAGAGGTTAGGGATACAAGGATCTGATGGAGTAGAGTTATCTGTCTATGTTACTTTCATTGGTTAATTAATAAAGAAAACTGCCTTGGTAAAAATTATATAATTTAATTTAATTTAAGAGACAGAAAATTAGGTAGGTGGAGTAGACAGAACAGAATTGTGGGAACAAGGAAGTAGAGTTGGGGAGATGCTTCAGGCAGTCTCCATGCTTCTTCTCTCCTCTCTGAGATGGACTCAGGTTAAGATCTCTCCTGGTAAGCGATCCACCTCGTGGTGCTACACAGATTACTAAATATGGGTTAAAGGAAGATGTGAGAATTAACCAATAAGAGGCTGAAACTATGGGCCAGGCAGTGTTTAAAAGAATACAGTTTCCATGTAATTATTTCGGGTGTAAAGCTAGCCAGTGGCCGGGTGGCGGAACACAGCCCCGCTGCTTCCTTTCTACAGATTGGCGCTCCAACGTGTTGACTAAATCCACTTAAAAACCTGAGAGGGCTTTAAATAAAGGAGAGAGAGAGTTTAACACAGCTTTTTGCTGTTTGCTAGGACTTGCCGTAGAGAGATTTCCTGTTGAGACCATGTCAATGGTTCACTGCTCCCTGCCTGCACCTGGGCAGATGGCAGAATCAGGCTTAAGCAAGCGGGAGAGCATGGCGGATTTCTGCCG
>NC_052053.1:56312043-56494543 GCF_903992535.2 Arvicola amphibius | reverse complement strand
ATTCATGGTATGGAGGCAGCAGAGGTCTGGGTGCAAGAACCTGACTAGCAAAACTCTTCTGTTGCTGGAACTTGTGCAGTGAAGATCAGCTAAAAGGACTGGTGAAGTTACAGAGCACAATGCTAACATAGTCATTAAAATATGGTTAACTAAGTAAAGGGAACACTCCTGTGAGGTTGCTATAGGGGTGGGTCATTTGCCTGGACTATAAGGCCAGAAGGTATAGGAATAAGTACCAGGGGCCAGCTACTATAAAGTAAGGGATAAGAGAACACAGTCTCTATCTGAAAGTAGTTAGGCATCTATCATAGCATGTGCATGTGTACTGCTCTGCTGTGCTTCCCTTTCAGGGATCACAGACTCAAAGGTGGCAGTACTAAAAGCCCCTGAGGGTCTCTTGACCCCAGGTAGGTTCTGTCATGGATTTTCAACTTGAGAAAGAAGTATGAAAAAATATGCTTTACTAAAATGTTAAAAAAAAATTACCTACTCCACCCCTCCCCAATAATAAAAACCTTGTTCCTCTTGAGGATGAGGGTGACATTTCCATCCTTTGAAACAGTGACTGTGCTGTCGCTCTTCTGGTTCCTCAAAGGCCTTGGGCCACCTGTGTTGCAGATTATTCCTCACTTAACCTTCCCTGGCCTTTCCCTTTCATTCAGAAGGTGTTTAATTACCTTGGATTCACAAGCTGCACTTCAGGTGAGCCTCTCCTAATGGCCTCATTACCATCTTACACAAAGAAGGAGTCACTGATGGTAACTGAGCAAACAGAAGAGAGCGCCTTCCTGTCTGCCCCTGCTGGTCTGAAGCTAACCAAGTGGTCCCAGGTTCCTGACACCCCATGAGCACCTAGGCCAAGACTTCTGAAGACCTTGTTCATTCCGAGCCATGGCGATGCTTTTGTCTTGACCTGACAGCACTTTAGACTTTGAAACTGCAAGTCTATGTGTACCTAATAGCTCAAAATTGCATTCTGTCTCTTAAATAAAAGCAAGGGAAGAAAATAGAAGGATTAAATAACTTGCCATCATAAAGCTGAACTAGCCCTGAGTGTTCCTGGGGTGCTGGTCAAATCATTACATAGGGGTTTTTCAGGGGTAATTTGGGGTAGAAGAAGTATCAGTGAGGATAGTTTCCTCCTTTTAATCAGTTGCCACAGGAGGAAGACAAAAAACAAAGGGAAGAGGGCACAAGACTGTCTCAACAGTTCCTCTCCACAGCAGCCCTCTTCCTCTGCAATCTCTCTTGGGCACTGCAGCACAATTCAGCCAGCTCCTGAGCCATAGGCCAGACTCTATACCTCTTCAATCCTTCGCAGAGCTGCACATATCTCATCAACACCATCCCAAACCTGCCTCATCTTTCAGTGAACATGACTTTGGCCCTGTGAGGTACAGCTCAATTCATTCTCTGGGTGAGCTATCTGCTTTTACTTTCTTCTCAATGCCATCTATCTACGGCTGTCCTAGTAATCTTGTAAATAATCAAATACAACCATTTTAATCCTGGACCAAATCCCCTGGCCATGTTAAAAGGAGGTGGAGCCAGTATCCAGGGCTGCTGTGACCACACTACTTACTATTTTAAAATGCTTCTTGTCAGAAAAGAATTTCAGATGCACAATGGGACAGATTCAGTCATAAAAGACCTCTAAATGAGACACAGCATGTTTAAAAATGTAGTAGTCTTGGGAGAGAGAAGAAGAGTATAAACAGTTACAAAAAGAAATAGTTTTAAAAATAAAACAAAGTCTTTAACGAGACAGTAAAAGTAATATAAAAGAGTATGACAATCATAGATTAAAGGAGTAAAGAAAAATAAGCCATGTAAAGATGGAAAATACATAGAGACTGGGTTATGCATATTATTGTGTTTTCTTTGAATTTTTTGACATGCAGAGAAATATTTGATCCTGGGGGCTGCTAAGCTAAACCAACATATATATTTTAACTTCATTATATTTTGACTTCAAAAATTGGGTCTAAGGATATGTTGCTTTGGAAAAGAGGTTCTGCTTTTGTTTCCACAGAAGATAAGAACCTGTGGAGTCCTTCCAGGCTAATGTGGTTTGATGGAACAAGAGCCCCCAAAAGATCTCCATTAACCCTAAAAATGTGTCACCCAACAAATAGCATGAAGCAGTTTGGAGAAAGCTACGTCCAAATTCCCAAAATGATTGTTTATAAATGTTAGTTTTCATTTAAAGGAGGTTAATTTTAAATAATTAATGATCACAATCAATTCAAAAAATAGGGGGATATGATATAAAGATGAAAATTTTGTATTGATATGGATCTTGGTTTATCAATACAAATTTAAGGTCAATTTTGTTATATGGATATTTCTGCTCCTGATTAAGATACTGTGTTTCTGCAGCTCATTTAAAAATGTAATGTATAATTAAGAAATACAGGTTAATAGATAGTCATCTGTAATAGTCAAACTCGTAGTCATGTTAGTTAGATTTTCTAGATGTACAGAGATATACTTCAGATAGATAGGTCTTCTTCAAACCTTTCAAAGACTTACAGAATATGGCATGTAAATGTTTTAAGAACTTAGGACTTTTCATGACAATGAGACACATCTGCTGCTGGCAGCACCAATCTACTTCAAGAGGATGATGGGCACCAAAGAGGCTCCTTATGGAGTTTGCTAGCCATTTGGGCAAAAAATTGCTCCTGCCTGGACTGCTTGATGGTATGCTGAATGAACTGGACATGCAGGACCCACAGAAAAATGACTGCTAAAGTTGCCTAAAGAAGATAAGACAGTCCTTCAAGGTTTCTGCTTCATAAAAAGAGTCTGCATGACATTCTGCAGGATATAAAAGAAAGTGACTGACAAACTGCCAATATAGGCAAAACTGTCTTTAAAATTTCCTGCTTCATGGAAAAGTCTGCTAGATACTATGGTCCTGTAGGTTGAAGATGGATGCCCCAATGTTACAAAAGAACTTTGGGTGACTGTCCAGGCAGTGAAATGTCTCTGTCAATTCTAGAGTTTTAGAAGTTGCTTACAATGTACTTCCTGTTTACTTAGGTAGTATTATATCCTTCTGGAGTCTTTTATGGAGTTAAAGAATAGTTGGGGCTGGCGAGATGGCTCAGAAGTTAAGAGCATTGCCTGCTCTTCCAAACCACATGGTGGCTCACAACCATCTGTAATGGGGTCTGGTGCCCTCTTCTTGTCTGCGGGCATACACACAGACAGAATGTTGCATACATAATAAATAAATAAATAAATAGATAAATAAATAAATAAATAAAGTTTTTTAAAAAAGAGTAACTCATGTGTTAACATTAAAAAAACAAAAGAATAGTTATAGTTTTCCTTAGTTATGATAAAAGATAAAGTAGATTTAACTATTGTAAGTTTAGTTCTTGCTTGATACCTGTTTTGATATATGTACTTTTACTATGTTAAAGTTATAAACCTTCCTTTTTAATTAGACAGAAAGGGGAGGTGATGTGGGATTCCCCTCTGTATGCTGTGAATACCATTAGTTAATGAATAAAGCTGCTTTGGGCCTATTGCAGTGCAAAATAAGGCAAGGAGGGAATTCCAAGCAGACAGAGCAAGAGAGAGTAGGCAGAGTCAGAGAGAAGCCATGTAGTCACTGCAGGAGACAGATGCTGTCTGAAACCTTACCAGCAGGCCACAGCTACATGCATGGTGATACACAAATTAATTCAATGGGTTAATTTAAGATATAAGGGCTAGCCAATAAGAAGTGTGAGTTAATAGGCCAAGCAGTATTGTAATAATACAGTTTCTGTGTGATTATTTCAGGTCTGGGCAGATGCAAAACAAACAATCAGCCTCCACAAACACCTGGCATCTGGACCTTCCCTATTACCAGCTTAGACAAGGCTGAGCAGCCTGTCTTACTGGCTCATTCCTACCTGTCCTGCTTGACCTTATACTGGACCCACTGATACAAAATCACTCTTTGGTTCAGCCCATGCATACAGACTTTGTCTCTTGTCCCTGCTCATCCTGTTCTGGACATCTACTTACTCTTTAAAAGACTGTCCACATCTGTATGATCAGGGTTCATGAAATGATTACAGCTTTAAGATAAAGTATTGTAAGTTGGGAGTGGCAGAATTCCAAACCAACATGAAAAGACATTTTCAAATGGTGGTGGTGGCACAGGAGAGTGGGGGTGGGATGTGAATGGGGATGGATGGGATGGGGGACTCAAACTGAAGAACAGTGTGTATAGCATGAATTATTTACTAACTCATGTAAATACATACATGTACAGTAAAAAACAGAAACGTCATGTACCAACTGTTAATTATGTAAGGATGCTTTTACGTTGTTCCATAAAATTGTTTTCATTATCCTTTATAAAAAGCATGCTATTTTCATAATAAAGAAGTAGAGTGAGGTATTTTTAATAGTCAAATTAGTCATTGCCTTGTGGTAAGGGAAAGGGAATCCAGATGTCCCCTCTCATCTGTGAAGCCTTTTTTGACCATTACGCTAAGCCTGTAGACCATGTAGGTGATTCTGCCATTAGCTGCTGTCTACCACATTTCTTGCTAGCCCCAGAACCCCCATTGCAGCACTCTCTGTAGAATGAAAGAACAAGAGAGTGAGCTTTGGAAGGGTATTACAGCAACAGCTTTGCTTGGAAGAATATCAAGCTAGGACCACATTCTTCATGGTTAGGATCTGATCTCAGCTGGAAAGGACTCATGTTGGGGAAGAGGGGACAGACTGACACCCATCCATTAAATGAGATTTAGCCCAGTGACAAGGCAAACAAGCATCTGCACATCTGCACACTAAATGAATAGAAGGGAAGACACAGGGAGCAGTCAGTCACAGTAAGTAGAATGACATGGGCAGCATTGCCTTCCTTCAGCCTACCTCTTCACTGTGTCTTTGTGCTAGATCCACAGTCTCTGCCAGGTCTCTTGGCTTCATCAGCTTCCCATTGATTCTTCAGGCTACAGTACAGAGGTGCAGTCTGCTTAGCTAAGGCCTGGGACTAGTAACCTGCCTTCCTATTTTTCTACCTGTTGAACTTCAGTTCTCTTACACTGGCCATTCATGAACTTTGTAGGGATTTAGGTACTATGAACTGGTAATGGGTGTAATAGTCTACCTGACATTTTGTTTTGTCATCAGTCCAAATGTTATCTTCTACCAGGACTACTGTAACTATCTTTAAGTTGGTGTTTCTATTGCTCTGAGGACACAGTCCTACCAAGGCCTAGAACTGTGTCACTCAGACGAGGTTTCCCACCTCCCTGGTTATCCTTAAGATCTAGTTTCACTGTCTTCTCTCCTATCCCAGGACTTTTTGTATAGACGATTTCCTATTTGAAGTGTTCTCACTTACCATTACATTACCCTCTTAACCTTTAATTTGGAAATTTCCAACCAAATTTTATATAATGATGGGAATGATCCATCTCTTGCCCAATGCTGTTCAAAAGTAGATTTCTCAGAGTACTTAAAATGTGTCCAGCACAACTGAGAAAGGTTGTATTTTACTTTTTTCAATTTGAATTTACACAGCCACAAGTGAATAGTGGCTACTGGGTGGCGCAGGGCTCTGTTCAAATGCTGCACCTTCAGTCTGATTCTACACACTAGACCACGGTTCTCCTGTTATGTGCTTCACTGTACCTTCTCTCCACCACCACACAGCAATGAGTAGGGATGAACTGGACAGCACACAATTCAGGCCTGTCTCTTCTAATAGACTGATCAGTTTAGGAAGGTAGGACCAAGGTCTTCCACAGGGCAGGCATAGCATCTGACTAGACACACAGTTCTCAAGTCTGGCTCAAGCCTTGTACAGTGGCTGTACTAATTGCTGGGATATGAACTGGAGTCCAGAGGGACAGGGAGTCATATTTTTCCCCCAAGCAAACTGACTGTCCTCCTTTCTTTTCTTTTGTGTTTCAGTTTTTCAAGACAGGGTTTTTATGTAGCTCTGGAGACTGTCCTGGAACTCACTCTGTAGACCAGGCTGGCCTTGAACTCACAGATATCTGCCTGCCTCTGCCTCCTAAGTGCTGGGATTAAAGGCATGTGCCACCACTGCCCAGCTGTCCTCTTTCTTGAATAAACTATACATTAAGGCATTAAGAGTTTGTTTTAAAATGCCTGGGAAATGGCTGGGTCCAAAGGGCAGAGTGACTTGTTTTCTCCACTGCAAAGAAGAGAAACACACTAGCTCACTTTGTCCTCTTCCCACTAGCTGCTAATAAATAAATAAATAAATAAAATAAAATAAAAAGCTTTTGTTAGTCTATTTAGTTACTGGAGAGTACACTGGCTGAGGTCTGAGATCGATGCTGGGTGTCTTTCTTTACGGTCCTGCACCCTTGTTTTGGTGTATATATGTGTATATGTAAAGGTGTCTTTACTGATCACTTTCCACCTTGTTTCTCAAAGAAAAGTCTCTTGCTGACTCTACAACTCACAGAATTAGTTAGTTAAGCTAGCAAGCTTGCTTTGGGGAATCCCTTCTCCACTACTTTGTACACTGACACTACAAGTGGGCCACCAAGTCCTCCTGGATTTTATGTGTGTCCTGGGGATATAAACACTTTAATTGGCTGAACCACCTCCCCAACCCATCCACCTTATTTCTAGACAGTCTCTCATTGAACCTGTCTGGCTATACGGAATGGCCCCTAAGTCTCAGGGACCCTCCTGCTTCTGCCTCCCCAGCTCTCAGATTACTGGTATGCTGCAGTCATTGGCTTCTTTAAGTGGTTGCTGGGATCCTAACTCAGGTCCTCATGTTTATCTACTGAGCAATCTCTGCAGCCCCTGTCTAATCCCTTTTTCCCTTTGTTGGTTCTTTGTCTCCAATCTGAAGCGGAAAGTGTTGGCATGTGAGGGTAATCTCACAGCACTCTCTTTCCAGTGATAACTTCTGAAAAAACTATGGACCCATTAAGAAAGAGAAACAGGAATACCCTGCTAGTAAGTAAATGATACAGCAAATGTTCACATGCCCAACATCCAACAAAGACCAGAAAAACTGGGTGAGATAGGAACTGTCATCCCCATTACACAGATGAGGACACTGAGACTCTCATTTCATAGATAGTCCAGTGGTGGGCAGAAGCCAGAGTCAAGCCTGGGTCTGTTCTACCCACTGCCTGTGCTAGCCTGTTAATTTCCACTGCTACCAGGGTTTCTTAGGGCAGCAATTGCACTTGTCCATGGCACTGGCTTACTGTCTCCCAACCTAATGCATCTCCATTACTGCTTCCTCTCATTTCCTTGTTTCTATTTGTTTCTTGAGAAGATGGTTGGACCTTGACCTCAGTTGGGTTTAATTGTGTCTTCTGCATCCCATTTTCCCCAAAAAGCCCTCAGTTCTCTGTGGGGGAGTGTAGGGCTATGCTAGTGATTCAGAGCTCTGCGGTGGTGCAGGTGATGACCCTGGGGATCCTGATCTCTGTTCCCCCTCTCTCCTGACAACTCATGGACTACATGTAAGTCAGAAAGCTGGCAAGAGTCCTAATTATAACCAGCTTTTCATCAGACAAAAAGATCAGTTTTTATCATGTGAATGCTTATTTCACTATGCTACAATGGCTCTGTTGAGTATCCTGTGAAAAACTCTCAAATCCTTAGAATGTTATTCTTGGAATAAAAAATATAATTAAAAAACAAAACTAAAAGACTCCTACTTTCAGTAGCTATTAAAGAAAGTCCAGGTAGCATGTAGTATGCACATGCACTCCAGCCCCCTTCCACACACTGAATTTGAAGACCTTGTCATCCAAGAGAAAAAACTCACAGTAGCCAAGATACTCGCACTTTCCTACCTTTCTACTCATTTGCAAAATTCACTTGCTCCAATCCTTTCATATTTTTGTCTGGAGTAAGTAAAATTGTCTTTGTTTTTTCTATAAAACAATTCAGCTTTAATACTACACACACATGCTACACACACACACACACACACACACACACACACAGATGCACTGAAGCTAAAAAATCTTACACAAATTACTGAAGATTAAGGGATCTGTGCTCAAAGTGACATTTATTTATACTAGTAGGTAGCTACTCAATAAAAAGATTATTTCTAACCAAACATGTGCAAGCATATGCATGTATGCTTTGGGGGGAGTATTTTCAAAGCAGGGCTCCCTGCCCCAAACTCCTGGCAGGCCAGGATTAAAGGTCAGATTTAACCATCACCATGCTTCACAATGCAATCTGTGCAGTGCTGCGTAATGAAATGGTTCAGTAAAGGTGCTTGTGAAAATTCTTTTAATTAGGTCTAAGGCTTTTCAGTTGTCAACGTGAATAAACCAAGAAGCATTCTCTTGCAAACAGAACACACAAAATAAAAATGGAAGTTGCCTTTGAAAAAAAATAAAAGGTGCTTTCAAAAGGAAAGTTAGGCACTTTTTTTTTTTTTTAAAAAAAAAACAACATAACCTCTATTACTTTTTAAAACTACCAACATTAACAACAAACAGACTAGGAAACAAAAGCAAAGGAGGACTCAGATTTCTCATCACTACTACCCAACCCTAATGAAAAGTCCTTAGAAAAAGACCCCAGTTGACTACAAATGTTTGTCAGAAGACAGGATGACTTTCTTCAAAGGCAAAGTCTGTTTTACCAGCTCACTGTAACAACTGTACTATATGTGCATATCCCTGGAGACCAGTGAATGTGCCACAAACGGTAACTGCAAACTAAGTGACACCTACTAAGAGCATGTCTCAGTTCACTCCAAGAGAGCTGAGTTCAGACCCAAGGATGAGCACTATCACGGCAGGGGCATCCCTAAAAAGTGCTTTTCGCTTTTTCTTTCTTTTTTTAAAAAAATTGTTACACTGATCAAACATCAAGACTTTCAAAGCCCCTAGAACAGTGCCTGGCACACAGCAGGTGCCTAACAGATAGTGGTTTTCTTCTATATTAGCCCAACTCCAAAGCCAAAATTACCAATTTTAGCATCAAAAAAGAATAATGGGTTCACAATGAACATTTTCTAGGGCATCAATTACTGGAATGTCATTCATGAAGCTGGGCTTCATGATTTTATTTAGTGACCCAAACTCAGTATGTATTTGGGAGTTAATGAAGTGCTTGGTGTTTACCAAGATAATAGCAGTTTGTCTCAGCAACAAGACAGGGCTGAAGGGATATGGATTTCCATGCTCAGGGAGGCAGTCAGGCCGGATCTATGGTGGATCACATCGGTGTATCCACACAGAGTAAGCTATCTCCCAAGGGGATATGGGCACCTCTACCTCCTCAGGGGAGGGAAGAAAACAGGAAGTGGGCTGGGGGGGTGGGAAGTGTATGTAATAGAAGTGCCTCATAGTGTCCCTGCTGTGATGAACAACTTGATCCACTTACAGTTCCAAACACATGATGCATAAAAGAGCTGACAGAAATTCAATTCTTGCAAAGAAAAGCATCTGCTCTCTAGTGGGAATGGCCAAATATTAAGCAGTTTTAAGGCAGGGCAGAGACCTGGAGGAGCACACTTCATTATCTAGATAGCATAAGTAAGGAAACGAAGAGGATTACAAAGCAAGCTGAGGAACCAGCATTACAAGCATTAATTACCCAGAGTAAAATGATTCACGTTAAATCTTTGTTACAACAAATATTAAACCCAGCTGTGTTTATGTAGCAGTTGTGAAAAAGGAGGAAAAAAAAGAAATCCATGTACAATATCTGTGAGCTCTGCCAGTTAATTGAATTTGCTGGCAGCACTTCCTCCATGGTGAGCCAAACAATCTCAAAGATAAAATGTAGCTTTAAACAGACCTGGGGAAAGCGGAATCAAGAAATTTCAACCAATAAAGCACAACTCTTTACTGGTATAAAAGTGAAGTAAAATTCAGTAATGAAAGGAAGGAAGTCTCTTAAACATTTACGGCATTCCAAAGCTTGGAGTTGTGGTTTACTGCTGAGGGCTCTTCTGATGTCCCACAGTGCTCCTGCCCTGGCGTCTGTAATGAAGCCCATAAAGTCCTCGATTGTCGACAAATCATACACACACACACACACACACACACACACACACACACACACACACTCTGGCCAAGGTGTGCTAGGTCATGATGCTCCTTTGCTTCCTGCTTGGAATGTACAAATGGAGTGGCCACTGGTGGTGGGTAGCCCAGTGTAGAACAAAGACAATTCCTTAAAATCAGAAGGGTTGAAGGAGTGTATGCTGGTCAGAGGTGACACCATTCATGCAACTATCCCCCATACTCAAGTCATATATTTGTTGATGTGGGACAGAGGGAAGCTTTGGCCAGATTTTGGGAAGTTGAGAAACAGTGAAAAGTAGGATTCCCTTACCACTGGGATACATCATAGCATGGAACATGGCAGACCACTGGCTTTTTTTTTTTTAAGCTCATTTCCCACTGACCCCATTTGAAGTCCAAATTTGTGCTTTTGATCACACCTACTCTGGTCCTTCCTCTACTCCACACCTTTGGTCCTTCCCACATGTCTCTTCTGGCTGTGTTAGACTGTGATGCCCTTCCCCATCCTATCTTGCTCATGGATAGCTCCAGCACTCAGTCCCATCTTCCAGTTAACCTCACCTTTTGCTGGCAGGATGGTGACCACTTCTTATTTGTTTTTAGGTACTAGTGTCCCCAACACACTGAGTACACATCCAAAAAACTTTGGCTGAACAAATAAAGGATGAAAATGTCCATTCTTAAACTGGCCACAAATTTATTTGACTAGACATGCCTGGGGCTCCCATGGACAGAGGCAAGCTGCTGGTACAAAATGAAGGTGGGGCCGGGCGGTGGTGGCGCACGCCTTTAATCCCAGCACTCGGGAGGCAGAGGCAGGCGGATCTCTGTGAGTTTGAGACCAGCCTGGTCTACAAGAGCTAGTTCCAGGACAGGCTCCAAAGCCACAGAGAAACCCTGTCTCGAAAAACAAAAACAAAAAAAAAAAAAAAAAAAAATGAAGGTGGGTACGAGGGTGACAAGAGATGAGGCAGGTGAGGTCGGCAGACTGGACTCAAAAGAGTTCTATGTGGCCTTTTAACTTCACACATAGAAAAATGAGACACCATCATAGGCCTGCGAATCAGGGAGTGGTACTTGTGTGCAGGAGTACGTCATCACTGACAACATGAGAGTAGGCTGTAACTGGAGAAGTAGGGATAAAACAAGCCATCCAGCTATTCACTAGCTCACACCAACTAGCCTGTGACCTCATGGAGAAGAGTGGCGTCTTCATCGTAAAACCTGGACCACAGTTGATGCTACCTAAATACCTGCTGCCAAATCAGTAAACAATCCATAAGACAGTACTAATAGCTCCCGTCTTTGGGGCCACAAAATCCCACAGCTCAGCCTGTTTGGGCTCTGGGGACCTGGAATTGAGTGCACCCAGGCCGGTGGGAGGTCCCCTCCTTCATTTGACTGCCCGGAGCAAGGTAGGCCTTTGTCCGAGAGCTGCTTGGCCTGCAAGGGGACCTGAAAATCTGCAGGAGGATCTATCGTTCTTTGGGGTGAGTGAGGAGTGAGTGCCCGAACCGCGGCAGCTGCCCGGAGAGGGACCACCGACTCTCCACAACTCCCCCTGCCACCAGCACACTTCCTGCTCTTCCTGCAGGGGTTATTCTCCCCGGATACTGCCCCTCTCTCCCTGTCCCTTCCCAGCTTGCACCCAGAATCCTCCCCCCCTCCCCCTTCCTCATCCTCCCGTCTTTGGGGCCACAAAATCCCACAGCTCAGCCTGTTTGGGCTCTGGGGACCTGGAATTGAGTGCTCCCAGGCCGGTGGGAGGTCCCCTCCTTCATTTGACTGCCCGGAGCAAAGTAGGCCTTTGTCTGAGAGCTGCTTGGCCTGCAAGGGGACCTGAAAATCTGCAGGAGGATCCATCGTTCTTTGGGGTGAGTGAGGAGTGAGTGCCCGAACCGCGGCAGCTGCCCGGGGAGGGACCACCGACTCTCCACAACCCCCCCTGCCACCAGCACACTTCCTGCTCTTCCTGCAGGGGTTATTCTCCCCGGATACTGCCTCTCTCTCCCTGTCCCTTCCCAGCTTGCACCCAGAATCCTCCCCCCCTCCCCCTTCCTCATCCTCCCGTCTTTGGGGCCACAAAATCCCACAGCTCAGCCTGTTTGGGCTCTGGGGACCTGGAATTGAGTGCACCCAGGCCGGTGGGAGGTCCCCTCCTTCATTTGACTGCCCGGAGCAAGGTAGGCCTTTGTCTGAGAGCTGCTTGGCCTGCAAGGGGACCTGAAAGTCTGCAGGAGGATCCATCGTTCTTTGGGGTGAGTGAGGAGTGAGTGCCCGAACCGCGGCAGCTGCCCGGTGAGGGACCACCGACTCTCCACAACTCCCCCTGCCACCAGCACACTTCCTGCTCTTCCTGCAGGGGTTATTCTCCCCGGATACCACCTCTCTCTCCCTGTCCCTTCCCAGCTTGCACCCAGAATCTTCCCCCCCTCCCCCTTCCTCATCCTCCCGTCTTTGGGGCCACAAAATCCCACAGCTCAGCCTGTTTGGGCTCTGGGGACCTGGAATTGAGTGCTCCCAGGCCGGTGGGAGGTCCCCTCCTTCATTTGACTGCCCGGAGCAAGGTAGGCCTTTGTCTGAGAGCTGCTTGGCCTGCAAGGGGACCTCACAGTCTGCAGAAGGATCCATCATTCTTTGGGGTGAGTGAGGAGTGAGTGCCCGAACCTCGGCAGCTGCCCGGTGAGGGACCACCGACTCTCCACAACTCCCCCTGCCACCAGCACACTTCCTGCTCTTCCTGCAGGGGTTATTCTCCCCGGATACTGCCTCTCTCTCCCTGTCCCTTCCCAGCTTGCACCCAGAATCCTCCCCCCCTCCCCCTGCCTCATCCTCCCGTCTTTGGGGCCACAAAATCCCACAGCTCAGCCTGTTTGGGCTCTGGGGACCTGGAATTGAGTGCACCCAGGCCGGTGGGAGGTCCCCTCCTGCATTTGACTGCCCGGAGCAAGGTAGGCCTTTGTCTGAGAGCTGCTTGGCCTGCAAGGGGACCTGACAGTCTGCAGGAGGATCCATCATTCTTTGGGGAGGATCCATCATTCTTTGGGGACACCAAACACCTCCGCGCTCCTTTTGAAGGAAGAGATGGGCAGGCGCCAATGCAGGAGCTCCTCCAACAACATGAAAGGCAACATGACATCACCACAAGCCAGACATCCCGAAACAACAAGAATTGAACACCCTACCCCAGAAGATATAGAAGAAACCGACATTAAACAGTACTTTATAAAAATAATAGAGGACCTTAAACAGGAGGTAAAAAACTGCCATAAAGAAATGGAGATGACAAACAAAAAGGTAGACGAAATAAATAAATCTCTCAAAGATACCCAAGAAAAACAAGAAAAACAAGAAAAAGCAATCAAACAGGTAAGGGAAACAGTACAAGACCTGATAAATGAAATGGAGGTATTGAAGAAAACACAATCTGAGGGACGACTGGAAATGGAAACTCTGAGTAAACGAACAGAAACTTCAGAGACAAGTATTTCCAACCGAATACAAGAGATGGAAGAAAGAATCTCGGACTCTGAAGATACTATAGAAGAAATAAACTCACAGATTAAAGAACTAAACAAATCTAACAAATTCTTAACACAAAACATTCAGGAAATCTGGGACACCATGAAAAGACCAAACCTAAGAATAATTGGGGTAGAAGAAGGAGAAGAATTACAACTCAAAGGCCCAGAAAACATATTCAACAAAATTATAGAAGAAAACTTCCCCAACCTAAAGAAGGATGTTCCTATGAAGGTACAAGAAGCCTACAGAACACCAAATAGACTGGATCAAAAGAAAGCATCCCCACGCCATATAATAATCAAAACACAAAACATACAGAATAAAGAACAGATATTAAGAGCTGCAAAGGAAAAAGGTCAAGTAACATATAAAGGGAAACCTATCAGAATTACACCTGATTTCTCAATGGAAACCATGAAAGCCAGAAGAGCTTGGATAGATGTGCTACAGACACTTAGGGAACATGGATGCAAGCCTAGACTATTATACCCAGCAAAGCTTGCATTCACCATTGATGGAGAAAACAAGATATTCCAGGACAAAAACAGATTTAAACAATACGCAGCCACAAATCCAGCCTTGCAGAAAGTAATAGAAGGAAAATCACAAACCAAGGAGTCCAACAACGCCGACAATAACTCAGGCATCTAGCGACCCTTCACCAGCACAACTAGAAGAAGGGAAACACACAAACTCTACTACTAAAAATGACTGAAGTTAACACACTGGTCATTAATATCACTTAATATCAATGGACTCAATTCACCTATAAAAAGGCACAGGCTAAGAGACTGGATACGAAAACAGAATCCAACATTTTGCTGTTTACAAGAAACACACCTCAACCACAAAGACAGGCACCTACTCAGAGTAAAGGGTTGGGAAAAGGTTTATCAAGCAAATGGCCCTAAGAAACAAGCGGGTGTGGCCATACTAATTTCCAACAAAGTTGACTTCAAACTAAAATCAATCAGAAGAGATGGAAAGGGACACTTTATACTCATAACAGGAAAAATCCTTCAGAATGAAGTCTCAATCCTGAATATCTATGCCCCTAATATAAAAGCTCCCACTTATGTAAAAGAAACACTTCTAGAACTCAAGGCAGCCATCAAACCACACACACTAATAGTTGGAGACTTCAACACTCCTCTCTCACCAATGGACAGGTCAATCAGACAGAAACCTAACAGAGAATTGAAAGACTTAATGGAGGTAATGAACCAAATGGACTTAACAGACATCTATAGAACATTCCACCCAAATAGGAAAGAATATACCTTCTTCTCTGCGGCTCATGGAACCTTTTCGAAAATTGACCATATACTTGGTAACAAAGCAAACTTCCACAGTTACAAAAAAATATTAGTAACCACCTGTGTCTTATCGGATCACCATGGATTAAAATTAGAATTCAACAACAATGCTACCCCCAGAAGGCCCACAAACTCATGGAAACTGAACAGTCAACTACTGACCCACACCTGGGTCAAGGAAGAAATAAAGAAAGAAATTAAAGTCTTTCTTGAATTTAATGAAAACAAAGACACAACATACTCAAACCTATGGGACACAATGAAAGCAGTGCTAAGAGGAAAGTTCATAGCACTAAGTGCCCACTTAAAGAAAACGGAGAAAGCACTCATTGGTGACTTAACAGCACACCTGAAAGCTCTGGAAAAAAAAGAAGCAGACTCACCTAGGAGAAGTAGAAGACTGGAAATAATCAAACTGAGGGCAGAAATCAACAAAATAGAAACACAGAAAACAATCCAAAGAATCAATGAAACAAGAAGCTGGTTCTTGGAGAAAATCAACAAGATTGACAAACCCTTAGCCAATCTATTCAAACGGCAGAGGGAGAACACACAAATTAACAAGATCAGAAATGAAAAGGGGGACATAACCACAGACACAGAGGAAATTCAGAAAATCATTAGATCTTACTACAAAAGCCTGTATGCCACAAAATTGGAAAATGTAAAAGAAATGGACAGTTTTTTAGATAAATACCATATACCAAAGTTAAACCAGGACCAGGTAAATGCTCTAAATCGTCCTGTTAGTCGCGAAGAATTAGAAACTGTTATCAGAAACCTCCCTACCAAAAAGAGCCCAGGACCAGATGGTTTCAATGCGGAATTCTACCAGAACTTCCAAGAAGACCTAATACCTATACTCCTTAAGGTATTTCATAATATAGAAACACAAGAGTCACTGCCAAATTCCTTCTATGAAGCTACAGTTACCCTGATACCTAAACCACACAAAGACTCAACCAAGAAAGAGAATTACAGGCCAATCTCACTCATGAACATGGACGCAAAAATTCTCAATAAAATACTGGCAAACCGAATCCAAGAACACATTAGAAAAATTATCCATTACGATCAAGTAGGCTTCATCCCAGAGATGCAGGGCTGGTTCAACATACGAAAATCTATTAATGTAATCCATCATATAAACAAACTGAAGGAAAAAAACCATATGGTCATCTCATTAGATGCTGAAAAAGCATTTGACAAAATTCAGCACCCTTTTATGATAAAGGTCTTGGAGAGATTAGGGATACAAGGGTCATTCCTAAATATAATAAAAGCTATTTACAGCAAACCGACAGCTAACATCAAATTAAACGGAGAGAAACTCAAGGCTATCCCACTAAATTCAGGAACACGACAAGGCTGTCCACTCTCTCCTTATCTCTTCAATATAGTGCTTGAAGTTCTAGCAATAGCAATAAGACAACATAAGGGAATCAAGGGGATCCAATTTGGAAAGGAAGAAGTTAAACTTTCATTATTTGCAGATGATATGATAGTATACATAAGCGACCCCAAAAACTCCACCAAAGAACTCCTACAGCTGATAAACTCCTTCAGTAACGTGGCAGGATACAAGATCAACTCCAAAAAATCAGTCGCCCTCCTATACACAAAGGATAAGGAAGCAGAGAGGGAAATCAGAGAAGTATCACCTTTCACAATAGCCACAAATAGCATAAGATATCTGGGAATATCGCTAACCAAGGAAGTGAAGGATTTAGATGACAAGAACTTTAAGTCTTTGAAGAAAGAAATTGAAGAGGATACCAGAAAATGGAAGGATCTCCCCTGCTCGTGGATTGGGAGGATCAACATAGTAAAAATGGCAATTCTACCAAAAGCAATCTATAGATTCAATGCAATCCCAATCAAGGTCCCATTAAAATTCTTCACAGAGATTGAGAAGACAATAATCAACTTTATATGGAAAAACAAGAAACCCAGGATAGCCAAAAAAATCTTATACAATAAAGGTACTTCTGGAGGCATTACCATCCCTGACTTCAAACTCTATTACAGAGCTACAGTATTGAAAACGGCTTGGTATTGGCATAAGAACAGAGAAGTTGACCAATGGAATCGTATAGAAGACCCGGATCTTAAACCACAAACCTATGAACACCTGATTTTTGATAAAGGAGCCAAAAGTACACAATGGAAAAAAGAGGGCATCTTCAACAAATGGTGCTGGCATAACTGGATGTCAACCTGTAGAAGAATGAAAGTAGATCCATATCTATCACCATGCACAAAACTGAAGTCCAAATGGATTAAAGACCTCAATATTAATTTGAACACATTGAGATTGATAGAGGAGAAAGTGGGAAGTACTCTACAACAAATGGGCACAGGGAACCGTTTCCTATGCATAACCCCAGCTGCACAGACTTTAAGGGCAACATTGAATAAATGGGACCTCCTGAAGTTGAGCAGCTTCTGTAAAGCAAAGGACATTGTCACTAAGACACAAAGGCAGCCTACTGACTGGGAAAAGATCTTCACCAACCCTGCAACTGACAAAGGTCTGATCTCTAAAATATATAAGGAACTCAAGAGACTAGACGGTAAAATGCCAATTAACCCAATTAAAAAATGGGGCGATGAACTGAACAGAGAATTCTCAACAGAAGAAGTTCGAATGGCCAAAAGACACTTAAGGTCATGCTCAACCTCCCTAGCTATCAGGGAAATGCAAATCAAAACAACTTTGAGATATCATCTCACACCTGTCAGATTGGCTAAAATCCAAAACACCAATAATAACCTTTGCTGGAGAGGTTGTGGGGTAAGGGGCACACTCATCCATTGCTGGTGGGAATGCAAACTTGTGCAACCACTTTGGAAAGCAGTGTGGCGGTTTCTCAGGAAATTCGGGATCAACCTACCCCAGGACCCAGCAATTCCACTATTGGGAATCTACCCAAGAGATGCCCAATCATACAACAAAAGCATATGCTCATCTATGTTCATAGCAGCATTATTTGTAATAGCCAGATCCTGGAGACAGCCTAGATGCCCTTCAGTGGAAGAATGGATGAAGAAACTGTGGAATATATACATGCTAGAATACTACTCAGCGGTAAAAAACAATGACATCTTGAACTTTGCAGGCAAATGGATGGAAATAGAAAACACTATTCTGAGTGAGGTAACCCAGACCCATAAAGATGAACATGGGATGTACTCACTCATATTCGGTTTCTAGCCATGATTATAGGACATCGAGCCTATAAGTTTGGGATCCTTGAGAAGATAATAAGAAGGTGAACTCCCAAAAAAGATATAGTAATCCTCCTGGATATTGGAAGTAGACACGATCGCCAGGCAAAATTGGGAACTTGAGGGTTGGGCAAGACTGGGCCAAGGGAAGATGGGGAGAGAAAAGTGTGAAGGGGAGAGCGGGGGGAGCTCGGAGGAATGGGGTGCTTGGGATATAGGAAGGGTGGATATGAGAGCAGGGAAGCATATATCTGAATTTAAGGAGCTACCTGAGGGTTGTCAAGAGACTTGACCCTAGAGGGGTTTCCAGGTTTCCAGGGAGACGCCCCCAGTTAGTTCCTTGGGCAGCTGAGGAGAGGGAGCCTGAAAAGGCCAGTTCCTATAGCCATACTGATGAATTTCTTGCATATCACCATAGAACCTCCACCTGACGATAGATGAAGAAAATGACAGAGCCCCACCTTGGAGCACCGGACTGAGCTCCCAAGGTCCTGATGAGGAGCAGAAGGAGAGAGAACATGAGAAAGAAAGTCAGGACCGTGAGGGAACCTCCAGCTGGCGACAGATGGGGAAGGTGACTGAGCCCCACATTGGAGCACTGGACTGAGCTCCCAAGGTCCCGATGAGGAGCAGAAGGAGCGAGAACATGAGGGAGAAAGTCAGGAACGAGAGGGGTGCGTTCACTCATGGAGACGGTGGGACAGAACTAATGGGAGATCACCAACTCCAGTTGGAATGGGACTGATGGATCATGCGACCAAACCCGTCTCTCTGAGTGTGGCCAACAGCGGGGGCTGACTGAGAAGCAAAGGACAATGGCTCTGGGCTCTGATTGTTCTTCATGGACGGGCTCTGTGGGAGCCTTCTCAGCTTGGTCGATCACCTTCCTGGACCTGGGGGGAGTTGGGAGGACCTTGGTCTTAGCATAGAGTGGGGAACCTTGATGGCTCCTTGGCCTTGAGAGGGAGGGAGGGGAGGTATGGGTGGAGGGGAGGGGAGGGAAGGGGGAGAAGGAGGGGAGAGAAAGGGGAGAAGGAGGGGAGGGAGGGGGGAGGAGGAGGGAAGGAGATGGAAATTTTTAAATATAAAAAAAAAATAAACCATGAGGGAAAAAAAACAAAAAACAAAAAAAAAAAAAAAGACAGTACTAATACATGCAAACATAGCCTAGCGATCAGATCCAGAGAAGGATCTAATTCTTTATTACTGTGATACAACATGTTGTTTCATGTGCATGGCTGGTATCATCCACAGACTGGAGCTCTCAGCACATCTCCAGGGACTAAAAAAATAATTAAAAATATACTTGTGGTGTCAGTCCTTAAAGTTAGCCATACTGAGGTGTGATATACATGTTGCAACTCATCACTTTCAGTGAACAGTTCTAGAATTTGTGTGCATGTGTGTGTACTTGTGAGTGTGTGTACATGCACTTTGAGTCTAAGACAGCCATTAACCTAGAGTGTTGTTCCTCAGAAGTCTTTTTTGTTGTGTATATAAGTGTGCTTAATGAGGCAGAGTCTCACTGAGTAGCTCTGGCTGGCCCAGAATTCACAAATGTCCATCTCTACTACTACCTCTGGACCACCTTGTTTTCTAATAGCATCTCTCTGGGACCTGGGGCTTGCTCATCAGGCTATACTGGCTGGGTTGTGAGCCCCAGAGACCCTTTCTTCCACATCTCTCCATTGCTGGGCTTCCAAGTGTGAGCTTCTAAAGTGAATTCTAAGGGCTGCACTCAGGTTCTCATGCTCGAGTGACAAGTACTTTACCAACTGAGCTAGGTCCCAGCTCCTAGATTTATAGTTTTTAAAGACACAAATATTCACATGTCCACCATAAAAATCAAGATGCAGAACAACTCCATCCCCTTCATATTTTCTATAGAATTCCTATATATTCATATAGACAATCTGATGTCTACCTCTAGCTGTGTCTATATCAGAATCTTACTAGTAGATACTTGTACTAATTATGAAATATGGGTGATATCTATTTTGTTGGAAAAATCAGTAGTTTCTTTTAATTACTGAGTAGGGTTCCAGTTTATGAGCATATACTACTTGGTTATATGTTTGTCTGATGAAGGACATGGGGATCTTTTTGAAAACTGGGGTAATTATGAACAAAGCTGCTGAAAGTATTCACTCATTTGTATGCATGTATACAAGTTTTCATTTGCTCTGATAGATACCTAGCAGATACCTGTGTTTGGTCACAGAGAAAACAGATGTATAAGATGAAGGGTTAAAACTTTTTATTTTAGCATACAAATGGTACATAGTCATCCATCACAGTGGCATTAATTTGTATCCTCCACCTAATGATGCTAAATATCATTTCATGTGCTTGTTGGCTACGTGAATATCTTTCTGATGCTCTTCTTAAGTCTTTTGCACACTTTAATTATTGTGCTCTCATATTACTGAGTCTTAGGGTTTCTTTACATATTTTGGACCGCGTCTTTTTCTTTAGAATTTTAAATTACACTTATTTATTTTATATGCATGTTGGAGCAGAGGAGTTGCACATGTGTCACAATGGATGTGTGAGGTTAGAGGACAATTTGCAGGAACCAGTTTTCTCTTTCCACCATGCAGATCTCTGGACAAACTTAGGTTGTTAGGTTTGGCAGCAATTGCTGTTATCTATTGAGCAAATCCTCCTGCTTTTACCTTTAAAGATTGAACCACTGAGAATATTTTCTATGCCTTAAATTTGTCTCTTTATTAAATGCCTGTGCTTACAGGAGGTAAGTATTTACTATATTGAGATCTACTTCATGATTTTTCTTTTATGAAGCTTGCCTTTTGTAACCTAGCTAAGAAATCTTTGCTTACCTCACATTCATTTAGATTCTCTCATGTTTTCTTCTACTTCTTTTGTAGTCTCAGCTCTGTTTCGATGCTTAATCTGTTTTGTGCTAACAATTACATGAGGTAAAAGTCAAGGTTCCTCTTCTCCACAATGATATCCAGTTGTTTCAGCACATTTATTTTGGGGAAAGAGAACCCAGACAAGACTAAGTCCCTGTTGATGGAAGGTCTCCTTCTGAGCTCTTCCTGAGCCTATGAGGTCATCTACACTGTCTTTGTCATTTTGTTCTACATCTCAAAGTCAGGTAACAAAAGTCTTACAGCTCTAGCTTTCTTTTTCAATACTGTCTTCACTAGTCTAGTTCTTTAGCATATTCACATATATACATTTTAGAATTAGCTTGTCAAGTTTTCAAAAAAAAGCCATCTGGAATTTGGGTTGGGATTATATTGAATCTATAGATCAATTTAGGCAAATTAACATCTTAAAAATATTGCATAAAAATATTGAGTCCTCCAATCCAAAACATGGAATATCTCTTCTTTTATTTAGGTCTTTCAAAATTTTTTTTTCTCAAATGTTCTTTTGTTTGCAGCATACATTTTTTATTGTTGTTAAATATATTTTGTATTTTGCATGCTATTTTAAAAATCTCATTTTCAATTGCTCCTTTCAAGTATATAAGAATATATTTGAATTTTGTACACTGATATTTTCTTGTGTTCTTGCTAAATCCATTTTTGATGCTCCTTAATATTTTCCATATACAGGATCATGTTGTCTGAGTAACAACAAGTTTACTTACTTCATTGTTTCTATGTGTAGGTTTGATACTCAATGTCTTCCTTAATTACTCTGGATGTTATTTCTTTTAAGCCATGGTCTCTTATTGAATCTGGGGCTCATTCAACTAGACTGGCCAGCCAATGTGCTCCAATGTGCCTGGCCCTAGCCCTCCCCCAGCCTTGGGTTTAGAGATGCACTCATTGGTCCTTGGGATTTTAATTTTAACAAGGGTGTTGAAGATCAAACTCAGGTCCTCACACTTGTGCAATGGGCACTTTGCCAAATGAGTCATCCCTCCAGGCCCTACTTAATTTTCTAATCTTCAGAAATTCTCTCCCTTCTTCCCTCCCCTTCTTTTGTTTCTTGTCCTAATTATCTGGTTTGAACTTCCAGCTTCCCCACTAGGCATGATGTGAGTAGTCCTTCCTGGATGGTCCTCTTGCCATGAGAGTTCCCAGTTTTTAAGAGCTTTTATATGAATGGGTCCTGAATGATTCTTAAAATACATGTGCTTTTGCAGCTCTCTTAATCTAGTTTTCTCTTCTAGCCTTTTGACTGGGTAAATTACTCAAACTGACTTTCAATCTGTATTAACTTGATCATTATCTTTTATCTTTTATTAGATTCAATTTGTTAATATTTTGTTTAAAAATTTCACATTTTTATTTATAAGGCATGTCAGTCTATAGTTTCATTGATAAATTTTTTTTGTTTTGTTTTAATCTTTGGGTAATGCTGACTCCATGAAATAAAATTGGGGGTTATTTCTTTTACCTCAATGCTCTGAAAAACTTTATGTATAATTATATTTGTTTTCAAAAGTTTTAATCACAAATGCAACTTTTTTTTAAACATTTACATCCTTTCTTCTTGAGTCACTTTCTGGATTTATGTATTTGAAGGAATTTGTGCATTTTATCTAAATTGCTAAAATTACAGGCATTAATATAATCCTAATATCTTTATTTTGTTTCTCTTTTTAAAAAATAAACATTTACTTTGGACTTCTGCAGATTACATGAAGTTGTGGAAATAGTACAAGCACCCATGTCTGTGTCACCAGCTCCCCGAGATTTCCCATACTCGCATTGGAGTTCGTCCAGACTAGGAGCCCAGTGCTGGTGCAAGCTCCAGCTGCACTCTCAGCCCTACTATGCCTTTCCATCTTAGACTCTACCCTGCACTTCACTGCCAAGCTTCTGTCTCTGCTGAACGAAGGCTGCTTTGCAACCTTTGTCTTTTATGGGACTGGCACATGTTAATCAGGCATCTTTTAGAATGTTCCAAAATTTGAGTAAGTATATTTTTTTTTTCAAAATTAGAATACATTTTGGAAAGAGCACCAGATATTAAGAATCTTTTCCATCACATTATATTGGGTCACATGACAATTACATAAAATCACTGTGATGTTAAATTAAACCTGAAGTCCGGGTGTTTCTCCATGAAGCTTCCTATAGTTTTCTTTGCAAACCCTATTTTTAATTAATTTACGTTTGTATATAGCACATTGGTTTCATGATGACATTTTCATGTACTATTTTTATCCTTTTTACCGATGGCCCAGCCACATGACCCCTTGCTGGGTCCCTTTCTCCCCTCAATAGCTCTCCCTTTGCTTTCATGTCACATTTACCTTATTTACCTTTGGGCAAACTATTTTTTAGAAGCAAATTACTCAAAAACAATCTCCTAGAAAGAAGAGCATCGTTAGAGCATCTTTTACTTTTCTCTGTATGGAAGACTGGTCTCTTTTCACCAACGCTCTTTTGATTAGTGACTACATGGTATATGTTTTTCATTTTTTTACTTAAAGATTTTTTTTTTTTGGTTTTTCGAAACAGGGTTTCTCTGTAGCTTTGGAACCTGTCCTGGAACTAGCTCTTGTAAACCAGGCTGGCCTTGTACTCACAGAGATCCGCCTGCCTCTGCTTCCCAAGTGCTGGAATTAAAGGTGTGCGCCACCACCGCCTGGCTACTTAAAGATTTTTTATATTATTGATGTGGCATGTCTGTCTGGATGTATGTATACATTTGAGTGTAGGAGTACCCACAGAGGCCAGAAGAGGGCACTGGGTCCCTTGGAGCTGCAGTTACAGGTGTTAGTGAGCCACCTGATGTGGGTGATGGTGCTGTGATCTGTAGCACAAACAATAACAACTCAGAGACAGACATCAGAGTTCAACCTGAAGATTAGAAAAGCGAAGCAACCAGTCACTGGCTCTTATCTCTACCGACTGAAATGGTGATCCTGCCTCCTCCCATCTTATATTCCTCTCTAGTGCTGGGATCAAAGACATGCACTACCTCCAGGCCTTATGGCTAACCAGTGTGGCTACTACGATTAAAGGTGTGTGCCACCGTTGCCTGGTCTGTATGGATGACCAGTGCGGCTGTTTTACTCTCTGATTTTCAGGCAAGCTTTATGTTTAAATAATATCAATACAAATGAAATAATATCACCAAACTCTGGCCTTCATGACTGGGCTGAGGACTCTCTCAAGCTCTCTCAGCTGCTACACTATTTCTCCCAGCCCCATTCTTTCACTCTTTAATCTTAATCTGTATATTTAAAGAGAAATTCAAGTGGCTGGGGAAATGGCTCCATAAGCAAGCATGATTAAAGTTTGGATACCCAGGACCTAAGTAAAGTCACATGTGACAACAGACATCTGTAACTGCAGTCCAGGAACTGTGGCAGAGACCGGTGACTCTCTGGAGCTCACTGGCCAGCTAGTCTAGCTGAATTAGTGAGCTTCAGGTTCAGTGACAGCCCTGTCTCAAAAAAAATTAGGTGGAGGCTAGAGAGAGGGTTCAGCAGTTAAAATCACTGGCTGCTCTTCCAGAGGACCTGGATTTGATTCCTAGCACTCACATGGTAACTTACAACTGTCCATAACTCTAGTTCCAGGGGATCCAATATGACCTTTTTGAGAACTGTAACACACAATTATATAGACATACATACAGGTAAACACTCACACACATTTAAAAAGACCTTTAAAAAAAGTCACTGAGAAAAGATACTCAACCAGCCTCCATGTGCATGCACATACAACAAACATATGTACAAACAAAAATACATACCACATACATACAGTGAAATTTTTATAGGTAGTATATAGAAGTAATAACTACTTATTGGGATATTTGGATGTGTAATGTGGTTCCAATCTGGAGTATATTTCATATACTCATGCTTAGAGGACTTGCCCACACACCCAACTCCATGGATCCAGGCATGTTGTTTTGCTTTTGTTTGTTTTGTTTTGTGTGTACTACTGCTTCTTTTTCTTTCCTCTTCCTCCTCCTCCTTTTTTTTTTTTTGGTTCTTCAAGACAGGGTTTCTCTGTGTAGCCCTGGCCATCCTGGAACTCACTCTGTTGATCCTGCAACCAGGCTAGACTCCAAACTCAGAGATCTATCTGCCTGCCTCTGCCTCCTGAGTGCTGGGACTGAAGGTGTGCACTGCCGCCACGTGGCTGTATGTATGTGCTTCTTTTACTCCTCCTGGAAAACACTCGAACACTCAGCACTGCTTGGCTAGTTGTATGGCCCTGTCTTCTTTCTCCTCTGGTGGTTTCTGAGTCAATAATATTTATCTTTGATTTGATACTGTCCACAGTCAACAATATCACAGACATTTCAACATTTTATAGAACATACAAACCAATGAAGCATGCTATGCTTCATGAACCTGCTGTCATATATTTTACTTCTGTTTATACAACAATACATAATATATTGTTATTATTTTTACTTGAGTACTTGGTAATATTCATAAAAATTAAAAATGAGAAGATATGTTTTTTTACATTAACCTATGCATTTACTGTTTCTGGCTGTCTTCACGCCTTTGTCATAGATGCTTCATTATGTTAGTACCCACTCTCTGCTCCACCCCAAGAGCTTCTTTTGACATAGCTCAGATCTGCTGACAAGTATTTCTTTTACTTTTTTCTTAATCTGTAAAAAATGTTTTAAGAAGTTCACTTTTATCTTTGAAAGCATATTTTTGGTAGATAAAGAGTGTTTAGATTGAAAACTTGTCTTTCATAACTTAAAAAAATATCCCACTATGTTCTGGCTGACACAGTTCCTGACAAGAAGCCTGCAGGAATGACTTCTTTTTCTTATAAACTTTCCCCCTCTTTTGTAGATAACTTAAAGTTGTCTCTTATCACTGGAACTGAGAGGTCATCATGATGTGCCACTGTGTGGATACTTTTCAGTCCAGGGTTTGTACCAGGCTTAGTGTCTTAGTAACACTTTTGTCACTGTTATAAATGGGCGTGCAGTTCTGGAGAGCTAGAAGTCATTTGTGGAGGAGTAGAGGAATGGTGGCAGCAGCTGAAGCAGTAGCTGAGAGTCCACATCTTGATCCACAAGCAGGAGGCACAGAGAGTTTTAAAACCTGTCCCAAATGACATACTTCCTCCAGCAAGGCCACACCTAATCCCCTCAAAGAACCGTCCACTAGGGATTAAGGATTCAAATGCCGAGATTTACGAGGGATGTTTCATACAAACCCCCATACTCACTGAGCTTCTCAGAGTTCTTAGGTTTTCACTTCCATCAAAACTTCTGAAAACTGACTATAAGGTATTTCTGTCCTCCCCACTTTCAAGGACTCCAACTGCACGTATGTTAGTTCTCTTGAGACTGAGATATGGGGCGGTCACTAAGGTTTTGTTAATGTCTTACCTTTGCTCCCGTCTACTTTACATGAATTTTTATGGTTATGCCTTCAAGCTTATTTACCTTTTATGTTTATACTAATTTTCTTCTTGTTACAGGGGCATTCCTGATTCTCAATGTATCTTGTACTTTCAAAACAGTCTGCTTGCTAGTGCATGATTGTACTGCCAGAACTCAAGATCTGCCTGGCTGTGTAGCAAGATACTGTATTAGAAAATATAAGTAACCCAGTCAGGTGCCTGTGGCTAATGAAGTCATGAATCGTCGAGAACCTACAACTGCCACTTTCCTAACACAGCATAATCTCTAACTTCACTATAAATATTTATATTTATACCAACAGACAAGTGTAGTTCTCACCCCTCATCAAAGAGTCTTTAACTATAACCAATCAAAATGTGGAGTTATGGAGCCCAGTTCCATCTACAGCACAACTCCTGAGACTCAGGGTTCATCACAGAAGACAGCGTATGAAGACTGTAGAGCCAGAGGACCAGAGAGTTTGCTGTGAGAATATGTCTCCTAGAAATATCAGAGAAGCTACACCCACGAAGCCTCACTAACATGGCTGCCTAAACATGACCTGAACAAAAATGACACCAATAAGATATGCTTAATTGGAAGGGAGAAACCTCATAAGGTCTTAAATCTAGACAAAGAATTACAGGCAACTAAGGGATGCTGAGAGAGAGAAGAGAAATAGCCTTCCTCTAGCCAGAACACACTGACTCTCAATACCAAATGGCCAGTCCTGAAAAATTCCATACAAGAAACAGTATACAGACCAAGCAGGATGTGTTATAAATTTAGTGTACACAACACACACCCCAATGGAAGAAAAACAAATTTGAATTAAAACAGGGCAGATATATAAAAGGGGATGGAGGGAGAAAATGAGAGGGGAGGAATAATAAATATATATATATATATATTATAATCTCAAAAAAATTATTAAAAAACTAAAAGTAGATGAATGACTAAATAGACAAGTACGTTATGCCGACACTGGTGTTACGTTGTTGAAGGCTGGATCTTGTTGTTCTTTCTTAAGTAGGGTAAAAGTTCATTTTGACATGAGATTAAATTTTCCCCTATTTTCGGGAAATTAAATTTCTGGGAAGTCAGGTCGATCCTTTGAAGGCTTTAGAAACAGGCTTGTTTAAAACTGTTTAATGAAATTTATGCACACACATAAGCAAAGACTTAAATTACTTTTAAAATTGTGTTCAGTGTGATGAATCCTTTCTCTGTGACTGTCACCTGATGCCTGCTCTTCTACTTTCCCTGTGTCACCCGCGGCCTGTTATTCTCCTTTCCCTGTGACTGTCACCCATGGCCTGTTCCTCTCCTTTCTGTGTGACTGTCACCCGCGGCCTGTTCCTCTCCTTTCCCTGTGACTGTCACCTGCTGCCTGCTTGCTTTTCTCACTTTGTTGGGAAAAGAAGAAAAACGTATTTTGAAGAGCTGAGTTAGACAGGACTAAGTCTTGGCCTCCCGAGGGTACAAGTGATTGTCCCCAGAGAGTGCCACAATGACCTGCTCTTGATGCTCAGAGCCTGAAGACTGCCAGGCCCACTAGAGCTCTCATCTTGCATATCTCACTGGGCATCGTCCCCTTCACACAAGGGCAGATTGGTTTATAACAGGTCTGTTATATATTTCCGTAGTTCTTTTGCTCAAAAGGTACCCCTTGCATGATAGTCTTGCCCATCACTATTTTCCCATTAAACTGTGCTTATCAGATCTCCCTCTTACAATTAAAAAATATTTTAAAAATCATTAATCCTCTCCCTTAAGCACATGGTCTTATGTAGTCTAGGCTAGCTTCAAACTTGCTTTGTAGTTGAGGATGTCTTGAGCTTCTGATCCTCCCTGCCCTCTTGGGATTACAGGCATATGATGGAGGAGGGTCATCTGTCTATGTGTCACTTTCATTGGTTAATAAAGAAACTGCCTTGGCCCTTTGATAGGACAGATAATTAGGTAGGTGGAGTGACAGAACAGAATGCTGGGAGGAAGAAGGCAGTGAGGCAGTTGCCATGCTTCTCCGACACGAGACAGATGTAGGCTAGAATCTTTCCCAGTAAGCCACCACCTTGTGGTGCTACACAAATTATTAGAAATGGGTTAATCAGGATGTGAAAGTTAGCCAGTAAGAGGCTAGAGATAATGGGCCAGGTAGTGTTTAAAAGAATATAATTTGTGTGTTGTTATTTCGGGGCATAAGCTAGTCAGGCAGCCGGGAGCTGGGCGGGAACGCAGCCCGCTGTTCCTTCTACAGGTATATTTCACCACTTCTAGTTTATGTGGTGCTGGGTATTGAACCCAGGGCTCTGCTTCTACTCAGCAAGCTCTCTACCAACTGAGCTACATTCTCAGCCCCTATCCTCAGGACTGGAAATAAGGGCCTGGAGTAGGTTATGTTTAGGAAGATGTGGACTGGGAAAACACTTAAAAGAAGCTTTCTTTCAGGAGCTCTGGTAAAAGATACTGTCAGTTCAGCTGTGGACACACTGATACACTGAGAATAGCCTGTGCCAAATTCAGAAACATTGAGCAGGACAGGGTTTTCACTTGTGAGGCTCTAAAGCTCAGGTATCATTACAGAATCTAATCTATGACTTCCTCTGCATTAAGTACCTCTGTGGCCACCCCACCCAACTCTGCAATCCTGTATGAGCTGAAGGCCCAAAGCTGGAAACTGCCACTGTGGCCAGAATACAGAGGAAGCCCACTTGCCTATGCTGAGAATATTAAGACCTGGAGGATATAAATGCCCCCCTACTTACATGAAACTTATTATTTTAATGTGTGTACCATTTGTGGAATATTGGCAACATGTAATCATGTTGTCAGGCATCAGATGGCTGTTTCCACATCTGCCATAATAGCCCTAAGCACCTTCCTTGCAATTCTTTTTCAAAGTCAGAAACTGAGGTCAGAGAGAGAAAATAATTTACCCAAGTTACTTTTCTTCCTTAACAGCCACTTACTTCATTTCACTCAGAAGGCATCTTGCAATTTGCCATCTTCAGGAAATCTATGTTGTAAGGACTTTTTTGGTACCATCTTTGAACATTGTCTACCACCATTACCCTGCAACATACTAGGCCCCGTACCACACTGTCTCCCCACTTCACAGCAAAAGCACTCAGGAGACAGAACTCACACACGTTACCCACCACATCATTTGGGAGGCTCTGGAGGTCATCAAAAGGGGTTTCCAGGGTGTTAGTGTCCACGTTCAAGATCACAACATCTTCTAGGGCCATGTTTCTGACCTTCTGCAAGTAAAGAAAATCCAGAGTCACTGGAACTATCATCAGTGGACAAGTTACTTACCCTTGGCCTTCTTTAGGGAAGAATAGCACCCCTGGATAAATGTTTACTCTGCTACAGTCCCAGAGATACATGGCTCACCTCTGCTGCTCATTTAACTGTCACAGAAATTATCCAACTCACATTTTCACTCTCCAAATCACATTGAGAGCATTTCACAGAAGCTATGTAACATGCCAAAGAGCTAGGAAAATGAAATTTTATCATTTTGTTTATATGTTTATCATTTTGTTTATATATCTACATATATATGATGTTGAAGACATTGTCTGACATTCTCACCCTACCCACTGGTGTTTTCTTTTCCACCAGGAGCTAGAAAGTGTGATACTACCACCCATTTCAGAGATAAGAAATGGAGGCTCTGCCGGGCGGTGGTGGCACACGCCTTTAATCCCAGCACTCGGGAGGCAGAGGCAGGTGGATCTCTGTGAGTTCGAGACCAGCCTGGTCTACAAGAGCTAGTTCCAGGACAGGCTCCAAAGCCACAGAGAAACCCTGTCTCGAAAAACCAAAAATAAAATAAAATAAAATAAAATAAAAAGAAATGGAGGCTCTATGAAGTGATGAAGCCTGTTCAAGGTGACATATCTAACTGAAGGGCTTCATCTGTGAATCCCAAATAGATGTGCTCCTCACTTCCTACCAGTTCCTCTGGTCTAGTGGTTCTCAACCTTTCTAGTGCTTTAGCCCTTTAAGACAGTTTCTCATGTTGTGATGAACCCAACCATAAAATTATTTTCATTCCTACTTCACAACTATAATTTTGCCACTGTTATGAAACATAATGTAAATATTTTTTGGAGATAGAAATTTATCAAAGGGGTCATGGCCCACAGGTTGAGAACCAGTACTCTAGGCTATTATGAAGTTCAGAGTCATATATGCCCAGGGCTAGGCATTCAGGACATGGTGGTTATTACGATTACTTTTTAAATTTTCTGGTTTTTTTTTTTTTGAGGCAAAATTTCTCTGTGTAGTTCTGGCTGTCCTAGAACTCAAACTGTAGATCAGGATGGTCTCAAATTATGACTTTTTAATATGTGCTGGCAAAAAAAGCTGCAGTGGCAATGGCCTCTTGGTGGCAACAGCTTGGCTCTCATTTCAAAGGCTGATGATTGTTATCGGACGCAGAATTAGAATGGTGATGAGAAATGCCAGGATACCGGTACTGAACTGAGGACCACTGCACCCCAGCCTCTTCCGCCTTGCTTCATCTGACCTTCCCAATAGCTCCAAACAGAAGGGGCAAGAGACAACAGCCACTGGAGAGCAGTCCTGGGGCTGACACGTCCTGTAAGTGGGTGTTGAGTGTGGACTTTGGAGCTTGTTTCTGTGTTCCCAGAGCTGCCCCAGCAGCACAGACAGCCCTTGTGGGATCTCTGAGGCTGGCTGGAACAAGCTTTTGATTTCCTTCCACTCCTGGCTGGAGGACTTGCCAGTTAAGCTGTGTGGAGTGTTTACTTTTTCAACAATGGCAGCAGGCTGAAGAAGAGGAAAAACCCTGGCCTTCTTTCCTGACTTAGCAGGCCAGGGTCCCCTTAGTAACTGAATTGTCCCCAGTACTGGGCTCCAGGCAGGAGCTGGTTCTGCAGTTTCCTCTCATGGACAGTGCCACCGTGCCGGTGGCAAGGCGTCTTCTAAAGGGTCTGGCATAGGCTCAAGGGGCTTCTTAAAGCTCAGAGTTCCCAAGGAAAGCATCACAGGTGGCTTGGTTGGAGGGTACTCTCTCCCCAAAGGCTTGGGGCTGTGGGGTGGGAATGGAGAAGGAGTGCTAGCTTGTTTCTCTTCAGCATCATGGTGGGCCTTTACTATCTTCAAGGCAAAGAGAGAGGCTCAGAGACTAAACAAATTTCTCAGAGTCACACAGCTAGGAAGTCAGCAAGCCTGGCTGTGGAAAATAGTCTGACTCTAACACTCACATGAGGAGGCTCCCAGACCCATGTGCTCAGGATTCACACTGAGCCACCAAGCAGGTGGGCAAAATGGGAAGCCCCAAAGCTCAAAGAAGCTCACTGCTTGGGGGTCATCATCCTAAATTATTTCCTTCTGTGCTCCCTCCTACCTACCATGGCTCTAAATCCTTCACAGTGCTTCTGCCTCCCTCGATTTTTCTCATTGATTACAGCATAAGCAATGTTCTACTTTATTACAAGATAAGTAACAGTTACTAATTGTTCCAGAGTGTTCTGCTACATGGAGGTAAACTCAACCAAGGCCAGGTTGCTGAAAGTTGCTTCAAGCACTTAAGACATTAATATATATGACATGGCCATGAAGTCTGAAGGCTGGAAGCTCTGTGCTTCAGGACAGATTCCCAGAAGTGGATTTTAGTTTCCACTCCTTAAGAAGTGTCTCTGGTGAATTCATTTTAGAGATATATCTTTTCTTCCAATTATTTTACAGCCATTTTATCCACAGCTTGTGTTTCCTACTCTAAGTGAAGAAAAATCAGCAAAGACACGAGCAGATGTCAAAATAGTCCTCCAAAAATCCTACCCAATTAGAACACTTACAAGTACCGCAGCACACCGAGACAGCTCTCCGGTAGCTTGTCCCACCAACACATTCCCTCTCTTTTTAGTTACAGCATATGCCAAGGCTCCTGCCAGCTGCAAACCCCTCCCCCACCAGACTCCATAGGCTTATCCTCAGAACGGGAAGGAGGGGAAAAAGCACAAAACAACACTGACATATACACCAGCTTTCCAAATGGCATTTCTTACACAGAAACACAAAAACGGCAGCACCCCATCAATAGTGCTCGTTAAAATATTAAAATGTTTTTCCTGTGTGCTTTGCTAGTCTTAGTTTGACTTGTCTTTGGACCAGGAAAGGGACAACGTGAAGCACATGAGAAGCTCAGAAGCAACTGAGAGGGCACTACTTTCCTAAGAGTCACCTCTAGCTCATCCATACCATGTGGGTAGCCTTAAGCACTGCACTGTACATCACAAATCCCCCGGGTACAATGCCAGCCTCATCTTCACTGTGCTGGCTAGTTGTATGTCAAAGAGACACAGCTAGAGCCGCTGGAAAGGAGTGACTTTCAATATAGAAAATGCCTCCATAGGATAAGGTTGCTTGCAAGCCTGTAGTGCATTTTCTTATTTAGTGATTGGTGTGGGTGGGCCCAATCTATTATGGGTGGGAACACCTCTGGACAGGTGGTCCTGTGTTCTATAAGAAAGCAGACTGAGAAAGCCTTGGTGAATAGTAAGCAGCACCCCTTCGTGGCCTCTCCATCAGCTGCGACCTCCAGGCTCCTCCCCAGTTTGTGTTCTGTCCTGAATCCATTGATGGTGAACTGTGATGTGCAAGTGTGAGTCAAATAAACCCTTCCTCTCCCAACTTTGCTTTTTGGTTATGGTGTGTAATTGCAGCAATAAAAACCCTGACATTCACTGTGGTATTTAGAGATGCTATTATGTGGTAAAGAGTTTCTGCATAATTTCCAGAACTTGGTAACTCTGAGAGCCTGCTGCATAATATGGTTTCTAGGACCTGGGCTTCCCACAATCAGAACAACAAATTGATATAGGTTTACTTATGCTGTAGTATCTTACTTACTGATCCTTTGCCCTGTCTCTGCATTTCCTACTTTAGTTACTACCCCAATATTTGGCCCACAGCTGACAATTCTTAAATGAGTGAATGAATAAATGAATGAAGGTATGGGATGGAAAGAGAGAATAACGAGAACCCAGAGCTGAGGAGCAGAGATCTGACATCTAGTCTGTATTCTACCTAATCACACTAGCCATAACAACATGGGCAAGTCAATCTTCCTGTGCCTGTTTCCTTTCTTCTGGGTTCAGATAACAGACACTATACTAAGCTTGCTATGAGTATTAAATGGACTAACATTTTAAAAGTATTTAAGTAGTGTCTGGCTCACAGGAAGTATAAGGTATTTGTTAAGTAAAAAACTGAAGCTCTTTTGGGATGATAAAAATGTGCCAAATCATTATGGTAGTGGCTTCAAAACTCAAAATTCATTGAACTATACACTTTAAGTGGATGGTTTGTTGTGCAGTTAAGAAGCCCATCAGAATGTTATCCAGAACATAGAATAAACTCACAGTAGACCTGGAAAGGCAGGGGTGAATGCATGACTGTGAATGAGTGTTCAGGATGAAGGGGCTCTTCCCAGGGCCACCCTGAAGGCCTTTGATACCCAGTGCCCTTCATGCCAACCGGAGAGTTTTTAAAAATGTTTGTGTCTTGTGTCCTCTTAGGGTATATCTAAATACCTAATATCCTGAAAGGGGACTGGACAGTTATTGAAAAGGCAGGACTCACAAGTAAGGCCATAAAAGGAAGATGAAATGATGGCTCCACACAGAATGGGAAGATGTAAATGCCAGGAACTAGCAGTGCTGGCCAAGTGGAAAGACAAGTGACTGCAAGTTGAGGTGCAGGGCCCAGCTCCATCCACCTCAGTCTCCTCTGACAGACTGCAGGGAAAGAACAGCATTCCTACATCAGGATGGAGGCACTGGGGGGGTCACTGTGGTGAATCTTTTGTTATCCTTATACCAGGACCACCCCTGGGGCTAGAGCCGTATCTCACTGGTCTGCATGTCTAGTACAGAGTCTGACATAGGCACATATTCCTTAGCTGGAGAAGGAGCAGACCAGCTGTGCCTGGCTCCATTGTATTGGGAGTCCAGTCTTGTAGCAGATGTCAATGCAAACCCACAAGGACCATCCAAGCCTACTGTAAGCAAACTGGAGTCTGCTTTAGGAAGTGCAATGGGAATAACAATAATTATGGCTATGATAACAACCATGTAAAATTACCATAATTAATTAGCACAGGATGAATTCACAGTGGACAGGGACAGCAGGCATTAACTCAGGAATGAAGGTCCTAGAATCAGACCACTTCATCCAAGCCTTGCCTTGGCAATGTGACTGCCAGCAAGTTCTCTTGAGCTGCAGTTTTCTCATCTATAGAGTGAGAATGGAGCTGTCTGGCTATGTGTGGAGTGCAGCATGTTTATAAGGAGCTCAGCACAGTACTAAGGGCAGTACAGGAGCTACTTTAGAAAGCTTCTCTCCTTGTGATCTGACAGAGAAGTCAATAAAGGATGTGAGTTCTGAGGAGACACAGTGCAACTTATTTTCTGAGGAAGTGAGAGACTACTAAGACTCTACTGTCATGACTTTATGCTATTAAAACTAAGACTTCCATCAGTCCACTGTTTTCCTGATGCTGGCTCATGCTCTGAGGCCATACTGCCTGAGTCTCAGTTCCAACTTAGCCTCCAAGCTGTGGGCAAATCATTTGGCCCTGTATCTGTGAATTCATTGCTCGTCCAGGACAGTGGTTACCAGTAAGCTGGAGGAGACTGGGTAGACTTGGCATATAAAAGGCTTCTGGGGTTGTAATGCTATCTCTCCATCTGGGTGGTGGGAACACAGCGTGTCTCCATCACAGAACTCAGCATTCTGTGTACTTAGGCCAGGTATACTTTTCCCTTTAAGCCTTATACATTAGCAAAAAGTGGTGACATGGTCCTACCAGTTTGTTTTGGTAATTAAATGAGTAAATATGTATTATGATACATAGAATAATGCCTAGTATATTATTAGCACTAGGTATTAAACTGTTCTTGCTATAAAATGAAACAATTTTATTAATAAAGATGATTTCATAGATCGCCATCAGAAAACATGTAGGCAAAGACAGATACCTACAGGATACAACTGCTTCTTTAGGCTATCGTGCCTCCCTTTAGAAAGGTATAAAAGAAGTGGGACTTAGGGGTCCCACTGAGATACTTTCATGTTCCCAAGATAGCCTGGCATGAGACAAAAGCAGGATGGAGGAGGAGCAGCGGGAACCAGAGAGGTTGGTCTGGATTTTAAGGGCCCAGGACAAGCTTTTTAAAACTAGTTGAATACCATATTTTTCCTCTAAAATAGAGGTCCATAGTCATTTGCTACATATGATTGCAAGAACATTTAAAAAGAACAAACCACTATTTATTTTGTGCCTGTGTAGTCAGTAATGAGCAAATGCCATTTTTCACCATCTACTCTGCATAGGTCCTCTGTGGCAGCACCAACAAGCCCAACACAGAGCTGATAACTAGGGCTGCGGGGAGGTGTGCAATATCCTCATAACCATGGGTTTGGTTTACATAAGGCCAAGGTTCATCTCTCTGGGAACGGGGTGAATGACTTGGCTCCTGACTTAGCTAAGACGCCCTCAAGTAAGATTTTTCAACAGGCCTGCTTGCCTGCCTTCCTTCTTTCTTTTTCTTTCTTTTTAAATTTTGAAGTTAGAGGATATAGTTAAAATTAAACCCAAGTGATATAAATATTTGATAACAAAGTTTGTTATCAAAATTTTATACAGAGTGACCACTCCTGGACTTTATGTAGTCACTTCTCCTGTTAACTCTGTGCCTAGAGTTAAGTCTGCAGGGCTGGCAAGTGCCAAAAGATGCTGTGCACTCTGCATCCATCACATCTGCCTGATGCTCACAGCAGCACAATGACAGCCACTAGTTGTGTCCTTGTGTATCAACCCTCTGGGTATATCAGCTTAATCTCAAATACCCCTTATAAGACAAAGAGGGAGACTGATATGGCTCAGAAGCATGGGTCAGCTTTTTTTTGGGGGGGGGGTATTTTGAGACAGGGCTTCTCTGTAGCTTTGGTGCCTGTCCTGGAACTAGCTCTTGTAGATCAGGCTGGCCTCGAACTCACAAAGATCTGCCTGCCTCTGCTTCCCAAGTGCTGGGATTAAAGGCGTGCGCCACCACTGCCGGCTCATGGGTCAGCTCTGAACCCAGCTGAACTGGGTTCAATACCCCTACAATCCCCACTACTTACTTTGACACACTTTTTTTTTTTCTGAAAACTATAATAAACTTCAAGAGAGTTTTCTCTGGAATATCATACCCATTTGATGGATGAGAAAACCAAAGTTAAAGAAATGAAGCAATGTACCCGTGTTGTTAAATCTGGTGTGTGTCAGAGAAAGAACATGCACGTGGGTTACAGTGTTTTTTGTACTACCCAGAACACATAAAATGTAGCCAAATGCATGCGCATACATATGAGTACATAACAAAGAACAGCTTGGAGAGCCGGTGGCCTCCTAACGGGAAAGCAAAGAAATGAGAGGAAAGAGGCAAGTATGATTGGGAAGGGAAGAGGCAAATGGGATCCTAAGCTCTTTATTCTTCTTGAAATCTTGAGTACAAACAAAGAAAAAGTGACACTTTCCTTCCCTTCCTCTGCCCCAGAGGTCACCAAGCTGCCAAGCAGTTGATGAACGTGGTGGCTTTGCTTTGGAGTCAGATGGGCTCCTTCCTGCCCCACAAAATTAAAATCTAAGCCCGCTGCTCAGAGAGCCTTAAGAGCCCACTGGAATTTCCCAGCAAGCTTTAAATAGAAACAGAAACTTGGCAGGGGAAGGAAGTGGGCCAAACACTCCCAGGTCAGACCAAATTCATCCCACAAGGTAGGAAGCACTGACGCTCATTAACACCACTAGAGATCCTCATGTCAGGCCAGCAGAGGGCCTGCTCTTCAGTGGTGCCTCTTCTGAGAACCCACTCACAATGGTTAGCCATTCCCAAGAGCCATTGGGCTATAAGGACACAAGAACAATAATACCATGATCTTTGAACTCTAAGGGCTGCCAGCCTCCTTGTGATGGGTCCTAGGGAAACCCTGACATGGAAGAGATATTGCCCCAGTGGAACATTTCCATGTACCTGGAGCCTGTCAACCTAGATAGGTGATCAGAAAGACCCAAGGTTGGTGTCCTGGCTTTTTGCTTCCTAGTAAGTAGCTCTAAGAAAGGTTCACGAAACTGGTTCCCTACTCTGAGGGCTGGGAAACATAGTCCTTAACTCTAGGAGTGTTGATAAGACTGGGAGAGTCACTGGCACGTGCAGGTTCCCTTTAGAGTCAGTCAGCAGGCAGAGTCAACTCAGTGTTGGTAGGCCTCCCTTTCTGAGTTCTCCCATTTCTTCTGAAGTTGCAATCTATAAGTCCATCCCAACACAGCCTCTATTCAGCTAGAGTGGAGGATGAGCACTTCACACCTGATTCCACCACTGCTGGAGACTTGGTACTTCCACGTGTAAAAGAATCAAGGGATTGACATTCTTCATTCTCTTTTTCTGCTGCTGGTGTTGGGGGAAGAGAGTACTTGGGAAGACAGCCTGACTCCTTCCAGCTTCCATATCCTTGCTTTTCTAGGAACTCTTCCCGACTCCAGCTCCCATGATAAGGGGTCGTCTCCAAATCCAGAGACAAGGGACAATAGGCTCAGGGAAGCTTTTCATGGCTTCATGTGTTTAATTACTAGACCCTTAAAATCATGATGGTTTTAGCTCACCCTTTTCCACATGGCCCTGTCACCTAGAAAGTGCCTAAGAACTTTATAGTGTACTCTAACTCAAAATCTCTGAGCATCCTTGTGGAGTACGCATTCGGGTCTCATTTCTAAAAGAAGAATGACTGAGCTTGGGACTCTGTCCCACATAGAACCTGGGGCCTTTTATTATTAAAGGATACAGCGGGCACAAACAGGTTACTAAATAGTTAAGTGAACCTCAAAGTAAGACCAGTATAGTATCTTTGCTTTTGTATGTTAAAATATTGAAAGCAGCTTAGTAACTTGGCTCAAATCTTTGTCTTTCATTGTGTGACTTTGGACAAACTACATAACTTCTCTGTGCCTAAACTTAGTCACTTGGAAAACAGGGTTATCAATACCAGAACACAGATTAATTAAAAAACTAAATAGTGACTTTGTTATGTATGTGCTGCTTCAACACAGTACCCATCCAATTGGAAACAATGAGGTTTAGATTCAGGAGCTTCATTCAGCAGGAGTGTAAGAGAATATAGACTTCCTAATCCCAAAATGGTTCGGGGCCTCTCTACCATAAAACAAGGCCTTATTCCTCCTACACAACTGCCCCTGGCCATCACTCATTCATCACTAAGCACAACAAACCCTAACTCCTGCCTTTTATTTGAAATGTCAATTTTTAAAGAGTGGAGAGGTTGGAGACCCAATTTAACAAGCACACTGAAACATTGTTTATTGCCTCCATAAACATGGCTTAGTGAGAATTACGGACTTAATCAGAGGGAACTGATCTCCTATGAAAAGGAACACTTGAAATTTCAGAACTTGTACCTTCATGGCAAAAAAAAAATCTCTTAACTTTGCAAACAAACTATAGGTGGTCTTAAATAAACGGGCAGTTAAAGGATGACCAATGCTGCAACTTGTCCCACGCAGGAGCCGCAGGTCCAAATGTATAAAAACATGCTGGAAATCACATTCAGAGATATGACTCAAAAAATACAACAAAGCTGGTGGGAAGAAGGACTTTGCTATATGTCAAGGACTGCCCAGAGAGGATCCAGCACTATGACAAAGCTGTGTAGTAAGCAGCCGAGCAACTGAGCCTACCTCAACTCCTGTGTGTTTGAGGAAGCATGTGGCAAAAGAGGATTGTGGATTTGCTTTCTGGAGGAGAGGTACTCTATATCTAAAAGGATGCTGCATAGCTTTTATGGGGACTCTTCTCCCTTTAAAACAACCATTTCCAAAGAATGAGATTGTGGGAGCCCTAACTTCCCAATATGAGGATTCATTAGTGCTGCTCTGATCATTCCAGGGAAGGTTTTCATAAGACATTCAACTTGTACAGGACGTATCAGCCTGGCTGCCAGAGGCAGGAAAGGCAGCAGATATAAAATTTTATGATTTCAATGCCCCAGTAGCAGCCAGGAGGACTTAATGAAATTGCCAAGATTTACAATCTGAAACAGCTATTGCACAGACAGATATGGTTAAGGGAGTTGTGCCCTCTGACCTTTCAACCCTTTGATCCTGTCACAGCAGGTAGCCTAAAGCCCCCTCCTGGGCATCTTCCCTCTCTTCCACACGGCTCACTGTTGATCCTTGAAGTGCAGAAGCCCTACCCTGCACAGGTGACTCATGTGCTGATGGCCAGAAGTTGCTGCTAATGGAACTGGCTCTTAAGTGGGGAAAGAGGAGTGGGCAGACAGGGTCCAGTTGTGCTGAAATGATGTCCTGAGGTCACTGCTCAGCAATGGGTAATTCTGTCATTTCCAGAAACCATCCTTAAAAGTGGAATTCTGCCCTTTTCCAGTTCATATTTTCAAGTTGGGGAAAAAGGGGCCAAAAAACCCGGGGGAAAAAAAAAACCCACAATAACCCACCTTTTAAAATTCAATTATAAATCTAAAAAAAGAAAGAAAAAAGAAAGGAAGAAAAGAAAAAAAATCAACTCTTAAATCCTAAATGTATCTCGTAGAACTTCCCCCAAAACCATGTGCAGCAAATTTATACCAACGAAAATCAAAACAATTTTTGGAAACCTAAAATTGACTGTTTTCAGTTCCATGAAATTTCATTTAAAAAACCCCATATGCCAAAATGTCCAAATTCTCTTATTTTTAAAAAATTGGGATGACTTCCAAAAATCATAGCATTCCCCCCCTTCCCTCTCTCTTACTCTCTCTCCCACCTCCTCCCTTAAAAAGCTAGGGATGGGTAGTTCATATATGTACTTATCAAGCTTTATAATTTAACCCAAATGGTCAGCACAGTGAAGAGGACCCTTCCCAGTATGGTGGCTGAACAATGGGGTTTGGCATGGCTGAAGAAGTGTCCATGAGCTCCAGCCTGGACTTCTTAAGTTTCTTTCAGGTACTGGTTTATAAAGCAAAGCATTTTAGCAGGACATACCCTGTGACGTGTTGGTGACTTCTAAAAAGACTAATGACACCACTGACCACATTTAAGGCCTTAAGCCAATGCCTGGTTTCTACACAAACACTGGGTGATGACCCCAAGCTTTTCTTGCCAAGGCTTATGGTTAGTTACCATATAGCCAAAGGGAGTACCCTTCCATAGCCTAAATCTTCCTGTTCAACTTCAATCTTGAGCTCAACTGAGAACCAAACAATAAGGAAAAAGAGGTTTACTGACTCGTTTTTATTTTTCTTTTTTTTTCCTTTTCCTTCTTTTAGTGCAGTTAATGGAGAAAGCTATTAGCAAGAAGTGAGATGCAGTTATTCATCACAGCTGGGTCACTTTGTACAAACTATTAAAAATACTCAATAATAATATCTGCCACTGAGTGAGAGCTTGCTCATGTGCACGACACTTAATGGTCACCCTTTGGGTAGGTGCCCGCATTTAGCTGATAGGGAACGGAAGGTACACAATGCCACTACAGTGACTTGCCTCACATACAGAGACAAAAGTTGGAGCTGGGATTTAACTACTGATCCAAAAGCCACAGTCCATCATGTTATTCTCAGCAAAAGCAAAACACAAATCAAATAACACACAGTAATTTGTGTAGAAAATGCCAGATTTCAGTTTTCTTACACATTGCCCTAACCCATTTAAATGCCTTCCGAATCAATTATTTTAGGTCATTAAGAGGAAGTTTAATTTGGTTGACAAACACCCCTACTGTGGTGACCTCACATATCAACAGTAAATGCCTGATGGTCACAAATTCGTACCATGAGCTACTGAGCATGGTGTTAAACAAAGCCACATGTGCCCAGATCCCAGGTGGGATTTGCATAGGCCAAGGGAACCTCTCTTCAATCATCACTGCCACTGAAACATTCCCATCAGGCTACACCCCAGTCACTCCAAAAGAGTTTATGAAAAGAAGTCCCCAGGTCCATAGGGCTGACCTCAGTTAAAAGTGACTCTAACTGAATGACAATTTAGGAAAGTTAATCACTGAAAAAAAAAAAAGGATGAAAGGGGGGGGGGGGTAAAGATTGTCTTGTGGAGATGAGTTCCTTAATTCTTTAAAGAATTTCTATTTCATAGCCATGAAATTCTAGTACTTACTTCCATTTGTTTTGCAACTATCATGTGATGGACATGGGAATCAATGTGGGTATAAGTATACACACATTTCCTTACTTACTCCTCATTAAAAATGTTTGTGAAGTGAGAAGCATACACATACAGGGGATAAATGTGAGCCTTAACACAGCCAGGATCTCTTTTAAGGTTGTGATCAGGAGGTTGAAGCATTATGCACATTAGTAGATCCAAGCCTCACTTATTTGTTTTCAAGAGGCATCTTAAGAGGCCAGGATTAAGAACATTTTGCATACAGGGGACAGACCGTGAAATGACTCATACCTTTCCCCTGTTAATCTGATTCCTATTTTAAGCAAGAACATGGTTAAAAGGAATCTTGTCCTAGGGGAAAAGAAAGCTGAACTCATGGCCTGCAGGGCTCTTTCCACTCTGTTACTGGGTTTCTGCAGCCCACTTCTTATCTTCATCTGACAAGAGTTTGACTCATTTAAGCAACTCTTGGTAAGAGTTTATTACTTCAGAGTTTCCTCCGAAGTCAGTTTTAAGATTGCTGAAAGGGTCTTATCTATAATAGCAGGCTAAAAGATGAAAATAAAATTGAAAAACAAAGCATCATTACCAGAGCCCCACAACTACTCAGTTTCTCTAGTGTGGCTTATGCTCAACCACACAAATTAGACTGAGAACGGCTGGATTGCAGGAGACGCTCACCTTTGCCACAAGTACTTGTTCCTTTGATTATATAAAGAACTACTAAGGCTTAAATTGTTTTCTATGAACTGATCTCAACATACGCTAAGTGGTGGAGTAAAGGCAGAATGCCACTGTAAGAAAGAGAGAGTTTCCAGGGGGAATCCCACCCACTGAAGCAGACCTCTTTTGAGGCCTTGGGTGAATAAAACCTGCATGCTTGTGTTCTGAATTCCTTATCTGATGATGTGGCTAATGGCATGTTGAGGAAAGTTGGTCAACGCTAAACCACAGTGTAATTACTTCTTTCTTTACAAAACAAATCTCTAGGATTTCAATCATCTAAGCTTTGTCTCTTACATTTACACAATCCAACTATGAACACCCGATTCAATGCTTACAACAAGCTCTTCATGTCACAAGTCTTCGAGATGTCATTGCATTTCTATAGATGAGACAAAGAGCCTTGGAGAGATAAGGAAGTGGGTCCCATCACTCTGGAAAAAGAGCTTGTCTAAGGAGGTTGCTACACTGTCACGATGAGTCCTGTGATTTCCTTTCCCAGGATAAACTGAGTGAAGTACTGAGATGGAAAAGGTCAGTCTAAGTGTGGGGCATGGCCCAGAGGTGCAGCTGTGGGTGGGCAGACCCATTTTTGCAGAGAATCATCTTACCTACAGTCCTGGCTCTTCCTTCTGCAATGTGGCTACCTGCCCTTTGAAGAAAGGCTGAGCCCAAGGCAAAGGAGATACAGTCTCCAGTGTGTGGTAACTCAAGGACTTGGAAAGTTCTAGCCTCCACCTAATTCTCTCTTGTCTCCTGCTCCAGTTCTCCCCATGAACCTGCAACTGCATTGATCAAATGAGATTTTTCATGCAAAGATTGCTTTCTTATTGCCCTATCAATCAACTCCCAATGGAATTTCTTTATGATTGTGAGGCTACCACAAAACACCATTTATACTGTAATAGGATTATGGCTTGGAGTTTTACCTCCATGTACATTCAGTATCCTGTGAAGCAGCAGAATGCTTCAATGGTTAATAAGAGACACCCAGGTTTACTCGGTACTGAATGGTTTAAAAATAAGTTAAATAAATAAATAAATAGATAAATAAATAAATACATGCGAACAAAGGATTAAAGACTTGCTAACCCAGAAGAAACATGGAAAGGAAAAGCTAGCTAAAATACTGACAACTTAAATGGCAGACATTCAGGCTTTTTGTAGTGTGAAATAACCTAAAATATCTATTATTTCCTCTGTCTATAAGAGAATCCTAGCCAGACAGTGGTGACACACACCTTTAATCCCAGCATTGGCAGAGGCAGGTGGATCTCAGTGAGTTCAAGGCCAGCCTGATCTACAAAGTTCCAGGACAGTCAGGACTGTTAGATAGAGAAAATCTGTCTCGAAAAACAAAAACAAACAAACAGAAGAGAATCCTATTATTTTGTGTCAAAGCCCAAGAGTGAGCCAAGACCTCCACTGCAGACAAAGACAACGTGACCTCCCCATTCCAGAGACTAAGATGAGCTCAGAGCTGACAGTTTCTGTTCTCAGAATGCTACCTTGGTGCATTTGCAGGAAGAACTAGGCTCCTAGGGCCTCATTGTCAAGCCATCCTAGAGAAACAACAATGGAAACAGAAGATTTCAGGAACCTGACTATTTGCCCTGAGTACCCATCATATGCCTCTTGTGGTAGCTAGAAAGGGAAGCTGGCCAGGAAGATATACATCTTCGTCCTGGATTTCATTTTCTCTAGTCCCATTGTCTAGGACTATCACAGAGGACAACATCTAAATTTATAACTTTAAACCAGGTGAAGAATGGATATCCGATGCATAAAAGCATTTGAAGACAGAGAGGAACTGAGACATGGTAGTTCATGCCTATGATTCCAGCAGTTGAGAGGCTGTGGCAGGGAAGACTGCTTCAAAATAGTAAAATAAAATAAAGAACAAAATACCAACAATAACAGCCAGAGAGGAGAGGACAACATTGTGTGAGAGTGGTGTAAAAATACCCAAGCAAGGCATCACTGCAAAAATCTCAGCTGTGGCCTAGCAGCAAAGGAAACCATTCAGAAACATGGGTTGGGGATGCTAACACATCTGAATTTTATATACAGGGTTTTGGTATGTAATTTCCTTAAGAATTACCTTGATCTTTATAAATATCAATTTACTTTATTAACAGTGTGAAGCAGTTTCCAGCATTTTATATGGAAGGACTGTTTCTAATGGCCTACAAGGAGAAAGCCTGACCATGTCCCTTTCCTATTTACACTCTTCAATGGCTCTCTGTTGCCCTATAAAGTTCAGGCTCTTTAATGCAGCTTACAAGGCCCTGGTTGGCTGGCCTCCCCCTTCAGGCTCCTGGCCGACATGGAACTCCTCGTGGTGCCTGGGAAGTCGTGTTCTCCATTTCTAGGCTCTGCTGATGCTGTTCCCTGGGCTCCTGGCTTTCTTAGACCTGATCTATTGGTTGGGCTTCAGCTTATGTGTCTCTTTATCTGAGAAATGTGGCCTTCAGCCCTCTAGACCAGGACCGGTGCCTCTTACCACAGTCGATGCCAACCCAAATTCACCTTTTTACTTCTACCTGTCTGCATCTGCTCCAGGCAAACCTCCAAGTAGGTACAGACCAGGCATGACCACTATGAGATAAGGAACCTAGAGCATAAAAGCCTCTCAGCACCTGACTGTGGAAAGGGCTATGTCCCATGTCCCTGCCACAGGCCAGACAATGAGACATGCTAAACACCTATAGGACTTAACATGCTCTGTTAGATGAAGACATTAAGACCCAGAGAGACCAAGTATCACAACTGCCACATTGCCTGGAAGTTCAAGAAATCCAGCACTTACACAGAGCCATAATACACTGCCAGAACTCCTCAAGGAAAAACCAAAACCAAAGCCAAATGCAAGGGTGTGATCAGGCAGGGGTCTGAAGGACACTGATTGAATATTCCCAACTCTGGGATAGCATAAACCGGGGAACACCAGGCAGGTACAAGCCAATTTTGCTAAGACTGTTTCTCTGGGGAAACCTAAGAGTTCCCATATCATTATTTCAAAGCCAGCAGCTTAGCAATATAAGTGACTTTAAGGCACTGAATAAAGAGAATCAGCCACGACTACAGATTCTATGGAGTGCTTTATGTACTGGGCACTGTACTGTCTCACCAGACCCTCTCAAGGATTGAATACAGGGGTCTCAGCACTTACCCTCAGTTTGTGGTGAGAAAACAAGAGGCTCATCAGTTGGAATCCTCACCCAAGATCACCTGAGTAAAAAGTAAAAAGCCAGACCCCAGTACCCACATTGTAAACATCCCACCTCTGCATACATACACCAGGGTCTCAATTACAGGTTATTCTGAGCCTCTCTCTCTTCAGAAACATGTCATCCTTATCACCTTTTGCTCCACCTTCCTGACCATTCTACCATCAAGAGTGTGACATAGAACACCTTCTAGATGCACCTCTTCCCCGTGTCACTCTAAGGTTTGCACAGACCACTGTTTTGAAGCATGTGAGGAAACTCTTCATTTACAAGTAGGAGAAGTACCAACTACAAGACATGACCTGGCACCTGCTACCAGATACGGCACAGAAGGGGGACTGAATAAATGTGTCTTGAACTAAATTGAGATCAGTTGAATGAAAGGAAATAGTCAGCATGTAATCTGGCCATGTTTTGTGATTTCCTAGCTGCCAACTAACATGATCATTCTCTCCAAGAAGCAGTTATGCCTATGCCAATACCCTCGGCTATTCTGTTCACTTGCCACTAGCCTCTAATTGCTTAAATGAGAGAAAGAACATCAAGAGGCAGAAGGAAGGAGAGGACAGAAGAACAGCTACAAACTTGTCACTTTGGAAGAAAAGTGGACTCTTTATAGTGACAAGGTTACCATTTAGCAAACAGCAATAGCATCTTGCTCTATCTTGAAGACTAGAAGTAGGTCTTCCCTCAAAATAACCTTCCTTCCAATGAGACTACTAGGTTATAATTTATGTTTCTTTTTGTGCACAAATTTGAGTGTCATAAAAATGGTTAAAAAGTCTTCCTATGGTAGCTTTTTCTAAACTTTTATGAACATCTGCCACATTCACTTGAAGTTTAAAAAATCCTGGCACATATGCAAAGGCATAATAAGGTGCCTATAGCTTTCAAGAAAAAAATAACAAGCCAGTCAAAAATAAGCCTTTTGCTGAATTGCCAGTAAGAAAACTAGTGTAGTGAGGAGCTGGGCCTCCCCGGCTCCTTCCCTTAGAGAGCTTCTCAGTTCTGATACACACTTCTCACTAGGTATTGAACTACAGGAAAATCTCAGGACACGGCTGCAGCACTGAAGGCCATTATCAGAGCCACATGAACCCAGGAAGGAAGCATAAGCAGGCCCTAAGCCTGAACTGAAGTTCAGGAGACCTAGAGAAAAAATTCCAGGATTTGGTGGTGGGGGTAGGGGACAACGCCCACAAGAAACATTTTTGTTGTTGTTGTTCAGAAAACTACCTGGAGGCTGAAACAATTTACACTTTTGTTTTTCTTTTTGTATTGACTACACCAAGAGTTCAGTACAGCAGGTTCACTGCTTCGGAACCTTCTTACCCAAAACCCTTGAAAGGCTGGACAGACAGACTTGCACCTGCTCACTGAAGTGCTTCAAATTTCAGCATATGCTGCATTGCATGCTTTACTAGAGAAAAGGATTGTTCTGTATTACTTAAAGTCAAATAAGGTAAAAAAATGTTTTTAAACCTCTTTTGAGTGTGTGCATGCATCTGCTCAATCATTTTCCACTTTATCCCTGAGATGGGATCTCTTACACAACAAAGATAGGCTGGAGACCAGCAAGACCCCATGACCTCCAAATCTCTTTGCCCAATAGTGCTAGGATTATAGGTAGCAGTGGCTTGCCACTGCTTCTGAACCTTCTCACCCAAAACACTTGAAAGGCTGGATAGATAGCAACTTATAAGAGATGGTGGCACCGAGTGACTTCCAAACAGTGATGCCTGTTGGAGGGCTTTAAAATGTGCTCAGTTACAGTTCTTCAAGCACTAAATTTGTCCTTTTTTGGAATCTGTGGCTCAGATAATACTGTCTGCTTGGTATCCTGCTAAAGAAGCTATGGACACCAAAGATGATGCTATCTTTGCTTGGATGGGATTCATACTCCAGAGGATGTACTGTAGGATATGCAAACTGCTATTGTTTAGAGTAAGAGAGTCCACAAATGAAAGATAAACAAGACAGAACACTTCCTGGAAGAGCCAGAGAAGGGCTGGGCTACCTATGGGGATGTATAGGATCTATTTAGTTTAAGCACTGGCTCATATATGTTCTTACAGTGATGGGGGTAAAAGGCTTGACAGCAGTGGGGAAGCCATGGTGAGTTCGGGGGCAGTGTAGAATGAGAATGGAAGGTGTTCTGTAGTGACAACACCTGGCAACCCACATCAGGATGAGACTATGGATTAAATCCTGTTCTCATTTTTGTACCTATAAGACGAGCACAATGCTTGGAACATACAAGGCCCACATTTTGCTATCAAATCAGTGAATTGGGCTTCGTAAAAATCTAAGAAAGCCAAGGAAAAGAGCCAAGGAAGACAGTGGGAACGGAGCGAGGTTAGAGACGCTTTATATAGAGACTTGTGAGAATTTATCGAGAGTGCTTGGTGTGCCCCAACTTTGGAGCATCTGCAGGCAGTACTTCTTAAGGGACTGGGAACATTGGAAAGGAATTGGGTGTTCAGAATGTGTGTCTGTATGTACATGCCCACACTGGCATGCAAATAATAAACTGTTGGGGAAAGAAATTCAGTGGGTACTTGAATTTGGACCTGAAATCCAGAGAGAGAGGCAGAGCAGAGCAGTGTTATAATCACAGAGCAGCATCACTGATTTGGACTCAGTGCTAAAGAAAGAGCATCAAGCAAGATGGCAGGAAGGCATGAGGAGAAGGAAAGGAAGCCAAGACCAGATACTTTGCTGAAGGTACTAGGACACAAGAAGGGTCTGGAAAAGCCTGGGATGGAGCAGACTGGAAGGCAGGAGGGAACTGAGGATGCTGATAGACTCAATAGTCTTTAGTCCTTTAAACTCTAAAGCAGTTGGCACGCAAGGTCCATTAGAAAGGATTTACTTTTAATTTTTTTGTATGGGATCTCTGACTAGATCCCCATACTTAACAAAGGTAAAACACGCAAGCAATTTCTTCAGTCTGATCTAAATACATCATCCAAGATAGTCCATAAACTGTATGTGCTTAGGGCTGGGTGATGACAGGGAGGGACTGTTAACAGAATGTAGGAGCCACATGGTCGTCCTGTCAAATTAGAAATTTGAGCAGATTTCTGTGGTCTATTTTGATCAAGATTCTCAATGTCAAACAAACAGGTTTTTCGATAACCAACTCATTTCATTTTCGTAAGCACAATAGCAGAGCGTGCAACAGTTAGTGGCGAAGCAGGTGGTCCTTGTCGACGTGAAATGAAAGGAGAAGAAGAGAAGTAGCACTCCCTTTAAGATATACTAAGCACCATGACAGGTGGGGCTGGAGACTTCCTCTCAGAGCCCACACTGTGCCACAAGGGCAAGCTGACCAGCCCCACCCAGCTCTGGGCAGTGCAAATGTCTGTGCTTTCCCAAGGAAGAAAAGGGAGGTCAAGTCTACAAACTGAGGGTCATGAACAAAAGCAGAGAAAGTCCACCAAAAGTGCTGCTGTCTGATTGGTACAGCCACCTTGAAAGCAATCTGGCAGCAGACCCACAGCTTTGACCAAGCATTTCTGCTTTAGGGATTCTGCACTAGGGAAATAATACAGATAAAAAATGCAGATAAAGTCTTATGCATAAAGATGTTTGCTGAAGTGCTATTTATAATAGTGAAAAAAAATCCAGCAACTGAAGTGCTCAATAGTATGAGAGTGGTTAAGTTGTAGGAATGACGGAACAAATGGAAACTTGCTCTTACTGAGGGTAGATAAAAAGACAGAAATTCAAACACCATAGCTCTGATAGGTAAAGTTATAAAATTATATGCAATACACATCTACAAGATAAAGACTAAATGGAAGAATAGTAAAATGTTAAAAGTAGTTCATTCTAGAATAATGAACTACTTTTAATAATAATAATAGTACTTTTAATAATAAATAATAGTGGGTAATTTTAATTTTCATAACTTCTATAAACCATTTGTATCACATCTCCTACCATGAAAATGTAAAACTGTTACAGTGATTCAAAATAAACGTCCTCATGAAAAACAAAGCCTTTCCGTTCCATTATCCAAACCCAAAATGGGGCCGTTCTTCCTACCTTCTTAGCCTCCTTCATTCACCCAGGGAAAACCCACCATCTCCAACCACAGCAAAAGAAGTCCAGAATGTAGAGTCTTTTGGAATGGTCTAGGTTAATGGATGGAGTCTGTGAACTGAGAAGGACTGGGGATGCACATGAGCAGCTGCTTCAGCCACTCCTATGTACAGAGCTGCACATGCTGCACATTTCTGCTACACAAAGCTAAAAGGAAGTCCATGTTAGAAAGCAGGGAGGACAGGGCCCACTTACCTCCATTAGACTGAAATGGACTCCTATGAGGTAGGGCATGGGAGCACTGCGAAGAGAAACAGACACACAGCTGCTTTAATGTCTGTTGCTTCCGATGAAAAATTACAGATGGCTCACTATTTAGAGAAAAGCTGTTTTAATAAACGTATGCACAGTTACATTTCCTTTCACAACAAAAATCTTAATGTGACATTTTGTTTCCAAGCCTAGAAACGTCAAAGAATATAAAAATGTAGGCAACCCTGGGAATGGCACGGCTAGCAGGAAGAGCATCAACCTTGGTGTCAGCTAACAACTCCAAACAGTAGCTAAGCGGCTTCCTGGCCTCAGTCACCTTATCTTTATAAAAGGATTCTTGGCGCAATCCTAACTACTGTTAAGATACAAAGATAAACACACACAGTACAGAAGTACTGATACTAATTAAACTCAACTATCATAATGGAAAAAAATAAAGGTTGAATAGAGAGCACAATAGCTTTTGAAGAATCACCCCTTACTGGCTATGTTTCACAATGAAGACATACATCCTGATGTTTGGAGAGTGTTCAGCAAGCTTCTGTATGCTATGGCACACACATGGTTAGGCTACTAGACAATAGAGACCTCCACTATCTGCTTTCTTTGCAGAGCAAGTAAGTCCAGAGGTTCTAAAATCAGGGCATTCTGTAGTAGCTGGTCCTTCCTTTGTTGTAAGGAGAGTGTGTGTATACATATAGTCATTTATGATGTTTCCCTCTGGTAATAAATGTGATAGCAGTTATATATGCAGTCACTATTCCAACCCACATAATAACCCCATTCTACAAAGAAGAAAATTGACGAAAAGAGGCTAGATCACTTATCTAATGACACACAGCTGAGCAAGCAGTAAGCCCAAGCTGACCAGCTTGGTCCCAGATTGCTAAACACACCTTGTCTTCCTTAGGAGTAGAAGAGGAAGGGCAGGAAGCAGGGAGGACAGAAATGATTAGCAACTTTCCTGGTTGTCTTCCCATGAATATCATATACCCTATAACACCAACAAGGACTAGTTTTCAATGAAATTAGAGACAAGACACTTGGCTTGGACTGGGCTGTGGGAGTAACAGTGGAGGGACAAGGATCTACACAGTGGGTGTAGACCTGGGGAAACAATGAGGCAGAGGATGACTGCAAACCAGGAGCTCATGCTGCAGCTGGAAATAGGTGGGGAGGCAACTAAGGCTCTTAGATATTAGATGCAAGTTTAAAAATCACTCAAACATTCAAAAAAGAAGAAACGTTGCAATTCCCTCATTATAGTTCAACAAATAAAATTCTTCAAGCAAAATCATCCTTTGGAATACAAAATGTCCTCCTCACTATAGATCTCAGCAGTTACGCATCTCAGAAGCCTGGAAGACAGACTTGAACATTAGCTGCACATCTTGAGAAGAATTCTTCTAGAAGGTTTTGTATTTGATAATAGTCAAAGAAAGAACTGTACAAACTAAACTGGAGAGAAACAGAGTTGTCTTTTCTTCTAGCATCTTCTTCTGTCCATTTTCCCCTCTTCAAGATACCTGCAGGACACATGAAGCTTCTCTTTGCTTTGAGAGGCAAAGAAATTCCCTGCGATATTTTTGCCCTGAAACTGTAGGCCATTAGCTTAGCTGCCAGCCCCACAGATGCTTCAGCTTCCCAGTGTGCCTGGCTTTGCTGCCTGAGTTTTCTCCAGTGTACACCAAAATGAATGTGTTTCTAATTAAGTAGCTTCAGAAACACGACAACTTCAATGTCAAAAATACAAAGTCTAAACCTCGGCAGGAAGTCTTAAGACTGCAAATGTCTCATCTAGTGGAACCTTGCCTAATGTAATGAAAGGAAGCAGGAAGAGCGCAAAATTCCAGAAAGAAAAAAAATGGCCACTCATTAATGTGCCCAGAGCCTGACACAGGGAGAGAAGCACAAGCCTATAATATTTAACTAAATCTTATTGACACCCCAGGTCTTACACTGAAGTATATAACTGACCAGTGACTTAATGTTTCAAACAGAATTTCAGAACCAAAATTCCAACAAGTGAATTAGAAGACAGAAGAGTCAAACAACTGTGATAAAAAGGTAAAAAAATAACCCCAACAGCCAAAGCCTCTGGTGTAATTTAACCACAGACTGTTCTCTAAAGAGAACCACAAATAGCATAAGATATCTGGGAGTATCGCTAACCAAGGAAGTGAAGGATTTATTTGACAAGAACTTTAAGTCTTTGAAGAAAGAAATTGAAGAGGATACCAGAAAATGGAAGGATCTCCCCTGCTCGTGGATTGGGAGGATCAACATAGTAAAAATGGCAATTCTACCAAAAGCAATCTATAGATTCAATGCAATCCCAAGCAAGGTCCCATTAAAATTCTTCACAGAGATTGAGAGGACAATAATCAACTTTATATGGAAAAACAAGAAACCCAGGATAGCCAAAAAAATCTTATACAATAAAGGTTCTTCTGGAGGCATTACCATCCCTGACTTCAAACTCTATTACAAAGCTACAGTATTGAAAACGGCTTGGTATTGGCATAAAAACAGAGAAGTTGACCAATGGAATCGTATAGAAGACCCGGATCTTAAACCACAAACCTATGAACACCTGATTTTTGATAAAGGAGCCAAAAGTACACAATGGAAGAAAGAGGGCATCTTCAACAAATGGTGCTGGCATAACTGGATGTCAACCTGTAGAAGAATGAAAGTAGATCCATATCTATCACCATGCACAAAACTCAAGTCCAAATGGATTAAAGACCTCAATATTAATTTGAACACATTGAGCTTGATAGAGGAGAAAGTGGGAAGTACTCTACAACAAATGGGCACAGGGAACCGTTTCCTATGCATAACCCCAGCTGCACAAACTTTAAGGGCAACATTGAATAAATGGGAGCAGCTTCTGTAAAGCAAAGGACATTGTCACTAAGACACAAAGGCAGCCTACTGACTGGGAAAAGATCTTCACCAACCCTGCAACTGACAAAGGTCTGATCTCTAAAATATATAAGGAACTCAAGAGACTAGATGGTAAAATGCCAATTAACCCAATTAAAAAATGGGGCGCTGAACTGAACAGAGAATTCTCAACAGAAGTTCGAATGGCCAAAAGACACTTAAGGTCATGCTCAACCTCCCTAGCTATCAGGGAAATGCAAATCAAAACAACTTTGAGATATCATCTTACACCTGTCAGATTGGCTAAAATCCAAAACACCAATAATAACCTTTGCTGGAGAGGTTGTGGGATAAGGGGTACACTCATCCATTGCTGGTGGGAATGCAAACTTGTGCAACCACTTTGGAAAGCAGTGTGGCGGTTTCTCAGGAAATTCGGGATCAATCTACCCCAGGACCCAGCAATTCCACTATTGGGAATCTACCCAAGAGATGCCCAATCATACAACAAAAGCATATGCTCATCTATGTTCATAGCAGCATTATTTGTAATAGCCAGATCCTGGAGACAGCCTAGATGCCCTTCAGTGGAAGAATGGATGAAGAAACTGTGGAATATATACATGCTAGAATACTACTCAGCGGTAAAAAACAATGACATCTTGAATTTTGCAGGCAAATGGATGGAAATAGAAAACACTATTCTGAGTGAGGTAACCCAGACCCATAAAGATGAACATGGGATGTACTCACTCATATTCGGTTTCTAGCCATGATTATAGGACATCGAGCCTATAAATTTGGGATCCTTGAGAAGATAATAAGAAGGTGAACTCCCAAAAAAAGATATAGTAATCCTCCTGGATATTGGAAGTAGACACGATCGCCAGGCAAAATTGGGAACTTGAGGGTTGGGCAAGACTGGGCCAAGGGAAGATGGGGAGAGAAAAGTGTGAAGGGGAGAGCGGGGGGGAGCTCGGAGGAATGGGGTGCTTGGGATATAGGAAGGGTGGATATGAGAGCAGGGAAGCATATATCTTAATTTAAGGAGCTACCTGAGGGTTGTCAAGAGACTTGACCCTAGAGGGTTTCCCAGGTTTCCAGGGAGACGCCCCCAGTTAGTTCCTTGGGCAGCTGAGGAGAGGGAGCCTGAAAAGGCCAGTTCCTATAGCCATACTGATGAATTTCTTGCATATCACCATAGAACCTCCACCTGACGATAGATGAAGAAAATGACAGAGCCCCACCTTGGAGCACCGGACTGAGCTGCCAAGGTCCTGATGAGGAGCAGAAGGAGAGAGAACATGAGAAAGAAAGTCAGGACCGTGAGGGAACCTCCAGCTGGCGACAGATGGGGAAGGTGACTGAGCCCCACATTGGAGCACTGGACTGAGCTCCCAAGGTCCCGATGAGGAGCAGAAGGAGCGAGAACATGAGGGAGAAAGTCAGGAACGAGAGGGGTGCGTTCACTCATGGAAACGGTGGGACAGAACTAATGGGAGATCACCAACTCCAGTTGGAATGGGACTGATGGATCATGCGACCAAATCCGTCTCTCTGAGTGTGGCCAACAGCGGGGGCTGACTGAGAAGCAAAGGACAATGGCTCTGGGCTCTGATTGTTCTTCATGGACGGGCTCTGTGGGAGCCTTCTCAGCTTGGTCGATCACCTTCCTGGACCTGGGGGGAGTTGGGAGGACCTTGGTCTTAGCATAGAGTGGGGAACCCTGATGGCTCCTTGGCCTTGAGAGGGAGGGAGGGGAGGTATGGGTGGAGGGGAGGGGAGGGAAGGGGGAGAAGGAGGGGAGGGAAGGGGGAGGAGGAGGGGAGGGAGGGGGGAGGAGGAGGAAAGGAGATGGAAATTTTTAAATATAAAAAAAATAAACCATGAGAAGAAAAAAAAAAAGAGAAAACGTTCTCTAGAAATGGAAATGTGTAGGTTTTAACGCCATGCTACTTCAGTGTACACGAGAGCATGACAAGAGATGGGGGAAGCCTTATGAAAGTGATTTAGACATGCCAGAAGGGACAGAGTAGGTTTCCCTCTTTGACACTGTTAGGTAGGCTTTGAGTAATTATGGTGTATTCTAGAAAAGCAGCTTCATATCCAATAATTGTTAGGCCTGCATAGTCTGTATTTAGACAACATTTAAAACACACGCACTCTGAATCTGCACAGTTCTGTGCTTTGCAAGAAAGCGAATCTGGACAAATAGCTTCTTCTATTTTTTGCTTATTATCATTTGCTTCCAACACCTCAAATGCTTCCCAGAATCTACATTTTTTTTTTTTTTGCATTACAAATAGGTTATTACAAATTCTAAGTGGGGGTGGGGGAAAGAAGAAAAAGGAAGCCACCTCCTTAACATCTCAACGTGGCAAGTACACAAGTGGATGATTCTAGGTATGTTCTGCAGGTAAATTCCATTCTCTATATAACTCTTATATTGCAACTACTTACATATTTTCTTAGATGCCTTTTTCTTTGCCTGTTTACTATGAGTGGCAACTTTGGGAGGGAACCCATCTACTCATGATTAGACCATCTAACACAACTATTCCTTATTTTTGGCTCACCCTAATATTAACCTAAACTAATGGTTTCATATCTCTGAAATTACTTTTATGCATTTTATTGTTTTTCATTTCTCACACTAACATTTTCCATATCACTCTATAACTGTTGTGATATTATTTTAAAAGCTGCATAATATTTCACTTAGCAGGGTAGGCCATAATTTATTGAATCCAATTCCTAGAATTAGACAATAAGTTGCTTTTAATTTTTCATTAATATAAGAAACATTGTAATGAAAACAATCAAACAACTTCATATGTAGAATCACAACAACTTCAATGTCAAAAATACAAAGTCTAAACCTCGGCAGGAAGTCTTAAGACTGCAAATGTCTCATCTAGTGGAACCTTGCCTAATGTAATGAAAGGAAGCAGGAAGAGCGCAAAATTCCAGAAAGAAAAAAAATGGCCACTCATTAATGTGCCCAGAGCCTGACACAGGGAGAGAAGCACAAGCCTATAATATTTAACTAAATCTTATTGACATTCCAGGTCTTACACTGAAGTATATAACTGACCAGTGACTTAATGTTTCAAACAGAATTTCAGACAGAGATTACTAATTGAAGGGCTGGACTGATTTTCATTTACCTTTTGCTAAACCCTAGCCAGGTGTTTCCCAAAGGGCATTGCCTGTACCATGGAGATCTTTCAGGATTACTGCAAACACTGGAGACATTCCATAAGTAGTACAGCTCAGAGCAGCATTGGTGGACACTCAGTAAGTGACTCAAGTCCAAAGGATTCTCTTCAGACCCACTGTGGCTCTTTACTGCCTCTCCTCTCTCTCAGACAATGGTTTATCTTCCTTCTTCCTTCCTTCCTCCCTTCTTCCCTCCATTATTTGTGATGGCCTCACTATAGCTCAGGCTGGCTGAAAACTCATGGGAATCCTTCTGCTTCCACCTCTTGAGTACTGAGATCACAGCTGTAAGCTGTTATGCCCAGCTCAGACAATGTTTTCTTGTTCATCCGAGGTCCTGATGGGCAGCTGGCAGGCCATCAGGGAATGGTTATTTCGTGAGTATCAGAAGTGCTGAGTCCTATCTCCTCTACACAGCCATACTGTGGACACACACTCTTGGCACCCGTGCACTCCATTGTTCAGCAGAATTTCATGTCACTTTCTCCCAGAGGCCCTCGCTTTTTTAAAAAATATAATGGACAACTTGGTGATTTGTTACTTTCTGACCACTTAGGATGACACATTTAAACACTCCTTTCTCACTATTATGTAGATGGAACGGAGGAGGGCCGCTTCCCGGCACCAGGCTCGCTTTACCCAAAATAATTACACGGAAACTGTATTCATTTAAACACTGCCTGGCCCATTAGTTTCAGCCTCTTATTGGCTAATTCTCACATCTTGACTAACCCATATTTAGTAATCTATGTAGCGCCACGAGGTGGTCGCTTACCAGGAGAGATCTTAACTTGTGTCTGTCTGGGAGAGGAGAGGCATGGCGACTGCCTATGGCATCTGCCTGACTCTGCTTTCTTTCTCCCACAATTCTGTTCTGTCTACTCCGCCTACCTAATTTTCTGTCCTATTAAAGGGCCAAGGCAGTTTCTTTATTAACCAATGAAAGTAACACATAGACAGATGACCATCCTCCATCACTCCTAGGCATACAATAAAAGGAAAAATAAATGCAAAATAAATTTGGTGACCTATTCCTAAAGATGTCACATTGGAAGGCCTACTTATCTGAATAATTTTCTTTATCCAGGACATCAATGTCCATGTATCCACCAGTAGGAGTTCCCTCCTTGTTTGTGTGCTGCCCTTTAGAACACATGGATACAAATGCTCTTTCCTCATTAATGGCAACCACATCGAGTTTCTATGCAACATTCACAGGTCTTTAGATTCCAAGGCAGATCTCAGAACCATTTTGTAGATGGTTTAAATGCCAATCAACACAACACACACTAAATCAACAACAACCATAGTTAAATTAAAGCAATCATAATATTAGCAGTTATAATCAAGTTCATGCATAGGTGGGCATGAGAACTGTGTCACAACTGCTATGAGGCTGACAATAATTGTGGGATGCCATTGTTCATCTCTGAATAGCAGAATAGGGTACGTCTACACTGGCCCTTTGTTCTCTGGAAATTACTGTACTACCTGACTTTCTCAGTTATATTCTGGGAGAGTGCAGCCTACTCTACTCTTTCTTCTTTCTTTCCTTCATTGCTGGTGTCAAGGCAATGACAATGTAATGACCTTTACCTGACAAGTATCTTTATTTTGAATCCTAAGGGAGAAAGGAATTGATAATATTGAGTGACTATACCCATCCACTTTCATGCAATGCATACACAATTCTCAAGGCAACCCTGCAAGACTGTGCTATTATTCTCATTCTTGGCGAGGAAACACACTCTGAAAGGTGGAGCAACTTGCCAAGATCATACGGCTGGGAGGATGTGCTTGTGGTGTCATGCTGAGGCCTTCTCCATTCTGAGGCCAAAGGGAAGGACTGGGTACCCAAGAGGCTCTCCAACTGCCCTGGTATGGAATCCGACCTGGGACAGACAGCACAGCTCATCGAGGCACATCCTTCCTCCCAGAACAGGCATGCACAAAGACTGCAGACCTACTCGTGGCCCTGCTATCCCACTCATTATTACTGTGCTTTCACAATTTATTTAATTCTTTCCCCCCAGAAAACCAGAGCCCTCTTAATTATGTTCTCCTGAGGTGAGCTGCTACTAATTGGAAATTTGGCAGGTGAAATAAAGGAACACTTGTTGGTCAAACACATAACAGCTCCCCAGACAATGAGGGAGGAGTGGCTGGGGAGAAAAACCCATCACAGGTGAGCACATCTGCCTAGATATCAGGAAGGAATACAGCCTGGGACAGCACAGGGATTTGGGAAGCCTGCTGTCCCCTCTAAACCCCACAAACTACTCAGCCAGCCTCATTGTTTTCAGGTGACACACCCACCTTTGCTCTCAGAGGTACAATGCCTTCATACCCAATGCTCTTCTCAGGCAAGGGGGAGCCCATGAGGCTGCCTTCAATTTGTTATTTTTAAAAGGCAAGGAAAGACCTCAAAGGGTCCTCACTCACTCAAGCTTCCCTTTTCTTTCTTGTTTTCAATGAAACAAATGTATAAATACAACTTGCCTTACAGTTTTAAATACTGCTCTAAATCATAAATAGAAAGGCCAAAGGACAAAAGAATGGAGAGTGGAGTAGAAGAGAGACTATAGTTCATCTTATTGAAGAACATTAATCACTACAGCTGTGGTCTTCTGAAAGTAACATAGCCTACCATGGGAGCCAGGTAGCACAGAAAACTGACAAGGGCAGCCACCATTACCTGACTGTGCACCATGAGTCAGTGTAGGCTGAGGCCCGGCAGAACCTCCTACAGTACTCATGACAATGAGGGATCATGAAAGCCAGGGAAAGCTGAGGTCAGGTAGGAGAACAGAAGCAGACCTGAGGTTGCAAACCACATCAACAAGACTGAGGCGACACAGATTCACCATGTCTCAGGAGACAAACGTTAGCATTACTAAGGAGAAAAACAGGCAAAAAGAAGAATGACCTCCTCCAGTCTGCTCTCAGACACTAGCCTGAGGTGTTGTCTACTTACCTTTTTCCAATGCCCTTTTATCACAAGAACCCTCTAGTCCTAAATGGCCTCTGAGCTATCAGGCATGTGCTGTCCCTCTGTTACCTAAAGACCTAAAGAGTCCAGGCAGTCATTTCTTAGATCACCCTAGTGTTCTCACACCTTTCCTGTGACAAGCTTGGGCCTGGCTTCCCCTTGGGAAAGATCATATACAAGTTTGAATATTCCTCTAGATGTTAGCAACAAGAAAACAGAACTCTGTTTCTTCACATGTACAGTGGAGAGAAAGGAGGACAAAGACAGCTGCAAAGCCCTATACCGAGCACACACCAGACACCAAGGGCTGTGTGGGAATCCTCAAATCATCCAGCTGATGCTATTGTCTTATAGATTTAGAAGGCATTCTCAGAAATTCACCCACAGTGACTCTATTAACAGTGATACCACCCTAACCCTTATTGCCTAGGGTCTGTTACACTACTTAAAGAATGATTTAACCCAGGGTTAGAGAAATGACTCAGAGGTTAAGACCTGGGTTTATTTTCAGCATCTACATGGCAGCTCACAACTGTCTGCAATTACAGTTCCAGGGAATTCAATACCCTCACACAGACATACATGCAGACAAAACACCAATGCACACAAAATGAAAATTAAAAAGTGATTTAACCCTTATGCTACATTTAGCAACAACAATAGGTTATCTTACTAACTAGACTGTTACTTTCACTTTTATATATGTAGCTGTGTATGCATGCACTGTATGTCGGTGCACATTTGTGTATGTGTATGCCTGAGGTGGTTGTTGAGTGTCGTTCTACCTTATTCATTTAGGCAGGATCTCTCAATGGATTCCAGAGTTTGCCAATAGGGCCAGTTTGACCAACAAGCCTGACCCAGGGATTCCACAATTTTTGCCTTCTTGGGGCTAGAATTAAAGATGGTCCTCCATGCTTGTTGAGTATTTATGTGGATTCTGGGGTTCTGAACTCCAAACCTATTCTTCATGCTTGCAGGACAAGTACTTAACCTGGTAAACAATCTCCTAAGCCCTGACACTCTTCTAAACAGTTATCTAAAGCAATTCATACAAATATGTTCAACAGTCTCCAAAGTAAGAAAATAAATAGTTTAATCCCAGCGCTCAGGAGGCAGAGGCAGAGGCAGGCAGATCTCTGTGAGTTAGCCTGGTCTACAGAATGAGTTCCAAGACAGCCAGGGCTACAAAGAGAACTCCTGTCTCAGAAAAAAATAGAAAGAAAGAAAGAAAAAAGAAAGAAAAGAAAAAGCTGCCACAGGAACAACAGAAGCCACAGTGATAATAGTACCTGGGTTTCATGCTTGACACTTGCTAATACCACAAATTGAGTTTTGAGCCCTTTGACTGCCAACCCAAAGAGGGAAACAGAATCATGAGGTGATGTATAGAGTCCACAGAGAAAATAAACTAGTCATCCCTCATATTCATAAAGATTTAACCAATTTTGGATCAAAAGTGTTCTAAAAATAAAATTACAGAAAGTTCTAAAAAGTAAAGCTTGAATTTGTTGTAAACTGAGCACTGCTGAATCCAGGTGGATAAAGTCTGGTATGTAGCACAGTCTGCTGTGGCCTCCCCACCATTTCACAGATCCTGGTCTCTCTCCATCTCACGGTCTTGGCATTGTTTGGCTTGTAATCTTGTTCCTGTGCAGTTAGTTCTGCCTCTATATTGTGTAAGTTTTTCTTATTATCATTCCTCAATGATACAAATAACAATTCTTTACATGGCATTACATTAGGTATCATAGGTAATCTAGAGATGGCTTAAAGTATGTTTACATACACATAAGCACCACAGTATACGGACACTTGAGCATCAGGAAAGGGAAACCAGTCTCTTGTGTCTATCAGTCTCACTAAGTGAACATTAGTATGTGACAGACATGACACGGGCTGGGGGAAAAGGGCACGAAAAGAGATGCACCTAGCTCAGTCTATTAGTATTCCAGAGCAAGCACCACATTAAATAAGTACATGACTATCTGTAGACACACCTCTGCAGGAAGACATGAGGTACAGTGAGGACCAAAGAAGACCCCACCTCATCTTTCTAGAAATTGCAAAAGGCTAGTCTTTATAAATTACAGAAATCTCTGTGGATCAGAGAGGTTAAGTAGCTTGGCAAAAGTCACAGTTGGAGAGAGGCATAGAATACAATTTGAAATATAGAACTGGTGCAAATGGCCATAGGTTAAGAAAGATTTCTAAGGGCCAAGGTGTTAACCTTTCTTCCTGGTTCCTTATCTGGTCCTCCCTGATTTGTGTTCTGCACAAGAAGAGGGTCCCAAGAGGAGATCATTAACAATTCCAAATTGGAGAAGGAGGCAGAAGGGGGCCTGTTTTCCACATGCAGGAGGAGGTGAAAGGACTCTGATACTTGACAGTGGAGGCGAGCTAAGTGTGAGTTAAGTTCAGTGCTAAAGATGGTTGTTAATGCAAGACATACATAATTCACTAGCAAATCAGTGAAAATGGAGAGAGGGAGGGCAATGTCCCTCTTCGGCTACCTGAGGTGGCCCAGAGCAGGTATGTGGAGATGCTTTTTGAGAGTACCATACCAGTGGTCCCAACCAAATGAATGCTTATTACAAAGATAAGTCCCAGATGAAAACCTGAGAGGCCAACAAAAAAAGCCTGAAGAGCTATGCTCTTTTGTATCTCTTCAGTCTACCAGAAGGAGGGGGGCTAAAAAGGTGTCAGGAAGGCCCCATGACTGAAACACAGTAGCATGAACAGTTAATCACAGAGGGGAAGGTCAAGAGACAGGGCTATCTACAGCCACAGAGAATTCAATAAAAGCCAGGGCAACCAGAGTTGACTGTTAAAGGAAAGTCTCAGATAGTAGCTACCAGCACCCCATAAAACCCTGGGAGAAATACAGGAACGAACAAGGTACAAATTAAATAAGAAAAAGGGGGTTTATGGAGAAATAAATGTATACTAAAAAACACAAATGCAACTGCTAAGCATCAGATTTTCTCTTTGTGTTTTTCTAGCTCTAAGACATCCCACATAACAGTACGCTTAACAGCCAATGACCCATTTAGTCTAGTTTCTCAGATCAAATGTTTAGGGGGAGATACTTAGAATCTAGAGCCGTTCTTATTGTCCCTGGTGCTGATCACTGTAGGGACAGAGTTACGTCTCCCTAAAGCTCTGTCACAAAGTGCACTGATGCACTGCAGAAGCATCCATTGCTCCCTGTGCTGTGGCCAGTGATCCCTGCCCTCCCATTGCTCCCAGGGATAGGCCGAATGTCTTTGCTCTAGACACTGCAATATTTGCCTCATCAGTCCCAGGGACAATCACATCAGAACACATCATGAAAACTGGAAAACCAGGCCAACCATGAGAAGGTAAGTACAAGTCAGAGCTAGCTGTTCCATGATACTGGGGCCAGGGAGGAAGGCTTCTGTCTCTTATTGTAGGCAGCAAGTGGCAGTTGGAAAATAGGACTGGCAGGCTGCATCTAAGGGTTTAGTAAGGAAGCAGAAGACAACTGGAACGTTAAGAGAACGCTTCAAAGCATAGGTGGGTAAGCCAACAAGCCCTGGCAGGCACATTCCTTTGTTCTCTAAATCTGCTATGGCTTGAAGAGGGGTTTCTATACCAAGTTCATGCTGAGGCCCAAATCTCCAATGTGGCAGTGATGGGAGAGTTCTCATAAATAAATTAATGCCAGGTCTCAGGTAACCTTGAGACCAGACTATTAGAAGGTAAGGGTCCCCCCTCCTGCTACTTTTACTGTGACCATTTTGCTGGTCTTGCTCTAGCCCCTCTGTTTTCCCATTTTGTACCACAGACCCTTAGCAGACACCAAATAAATGCTAGTGAAGTGGAAGTTGACTTCCAGAACTATGATTTAAAACAAAACAAACAAATAAAACAAACTCCCTCTTCTCTTTATAAATTACTCAGTGTTGGCTTTTTTGGTATAGCAAGAGGAAATAATCAAGAAAGACACTCTGAGAATCTTAGTAACATCAGGAAGCAATGCTGCTGAAGCTGGTGACAGCAGACTTGCTGCACCTAGGCACCTGTGCCTGCAGGAAGCTCTGCAGAATCCATGCTAAGGTTTATTGCAGTCTGCTCATCTCTGTACAGTATGGCTCTTGGTTGTATTTCCTTTCCAATAGCTAAAAAATTGTGACAAAACAATACTTCTTTACTAACAGCAATAAGAATGTATTAACATCAACTGCATTTGGAATTAGTGGTCTCAGTTATATTGGCTGGGTGACAAATACCAACTGAATCTTCCCTCTTCCCAGAATTCTCCTGTTATCATTTCCCCGCCTCTACTTCCTGCCTGGTTACTTGCCAATCAGCATTTTATTAAACAAGTACAAGAAACAAATTTTTACAGGGTAAAACCATTGTCCCACAGCTGTGTATCCTAGTGGAGGGTTCAATACCATCAATACTTAACTTCTTTTTGCCCACTTGGCACTAGATTCTTCATGCAGAACAGGAAGATATATTTATCTGCATTGCAGGCAATGACTTTGAGGTGAAGGAAATGGGGCTCACTTAAGCACACTCAGTTATTACCACAGTTTGGACTCAGGACTTTAATTACAGTCTTGACTTCTTTCCCACTCAGGCTATCTATTCAAATCTCAGGAGCAAGTTCAGTCAAATCTTTGTTGAGATTTATTTAGAAATACATAGCTTCCCTTTGTTCAACTAACACACTTTTGTGTGTGCCTGTGTGTGTTAACAGAACTTAGAGTTTTGTTGACGTGAGACACAATTGCTCCTGGCAGCACTGATCTATTCCCAAGAAAATGTTGAGCACCAAAGATACTCTACTTGGAGCTTGTTTTCTTCTTGGCAAAAACTGGCCTTTGGGCAAAGAAATGCCCATGCCTCAATCAGTGACAAGATATATAGTATCTGGAAATGGATAAACAGGACTGTCAAATCTTGCCAAGACAGGGTAAGACAGTTTTGAAAAATTTCTTGCCTTTAAAAATAGTCTGTCAGTTACTCTAGGCCTTACCCAAAAGTTGGTTGCTTCAATGTTGCAAATGAGACTTTGGGTGATTGCCCAGGTAGCCAGTTGTCTCTGTCATTTGTTACATGTTTTAGAAGTTGCTTGATTGTACTTCCTACTTACTCAAGTAATATTATTTCCCTTCTCAGATCTTTGATGGGGTTAGAGACTAGATAATTGTAGTTACTTCCTCTCATGACTTTGCCAAGTTATTTATTATACAAGACTTATTAAGCCAGTTAAAATAGGATATTTGTTCTTATTGTATATAATTTTGTATTAGGCTTAAAACTCTATTATTTAAACAAAAGGGGGAGGTGCTGTAGGAAGACCCGCAGCTTGGAAGTACCCGCCTACTGGGGTGTAGCCTCTTATACTATATACGCGGCTAAAAAATCTGGGTCTGCCTTTTTTTTCCTTCCCCTTGCTCCTTTCCGCCGGCTGCTTGTTTTGGATCGTGTGAGTCAACTGGAGGATTCTGATTTGTGAGTTTAGCCCTAAATAAATATCTATTCCTCAGTTCTGAGCTAGTGTGGGATTTCTTTTAAGTGTCTGGTCACAAGTACAGATGACCTGACCATCAGGCCCAATATATACCCAAATTCTTTCATTTGCCTGAATCTGAAATTCCCATCTTTTCCTCACCCATCATCGTTTCTTTGTGGACTCTTCACATTTGATGCCTTCTCTGAGGACTAGACCCGCCTCTAAGTCCCTTGCCACTTCTTACCTTAAGACAAAAAAATAAACAACCACAAAGCTCCACTCCCCCTTTCTTGCTGGGATGCATCTTCCTATGCCTGGTGACAAGTACACAGTAAGCACTTATGAGTACTTAATGCATCAAGGAAGCACATAGCTTTTGTGTATGTGTTAAAATTCTTTAATACAGTCTATAACAGCCAAGACTTGGGCACACGAAAGAAAATTTTAGCCAAACCTGCCCATCTATTCTACTTCCATCCTAGTTAGGTGCTATAAATTTCAACTGGATTTTGTTGGAGAAGTTCCTTTCCCTGCTCCTTCTCTCTCTTCCTTCACACACACACACACATACACGTAGGAGGAGGGCCCGCTTGTTCATCCCAGCTGCCCGGCTAGCTCAGCCCCAAAATAACCACAAAGAGACTGTATTAATTAAATCACTGCTTGGCCCATTAATTCTAGTTTCTTATAGACTAATTTTTACATCTTAGTTTAACTCATTTCTATTAATCTGTGTATCGCCACATGGCAGTGGCTTACTGGATAAAATTCCCAGTGTCTGTCTCTGGTAGATCCACAGCATCTCTCTATGATTCTGCTTTCTTCTTTCCAGAAGTCAGTTCTGTCTTCTCCACCTACCTAAGTTCTGCCCTATCAGGCCAAGGCAGTTTCTTTATTCATTAACCAATGAAAGCTGCACATAGACAGAAGGACTTCCCATACCATTTCCCCTTTTCTGTTTAAACAAAAAGGAAGGCTTTAACTTTAACATACTAAAATTACATATAACAAAACAGTTATCAAGCAAGAATTACAGTTACAATATTTATATCTACTTTATCTTTTATCATAACTAAGGAAAACTATAACTATAAATTCTTTAACTCCATCAAAGATTCCAGAAGGATATAATATGTAAACTGGAAGTGCATTGTAAGCAATTTCTAAAACTCTAGAACTGACAGATACATCTCACTGCCTGGACAGTTACCCAAAGTTCTTCTGTACCATCAGGGCATCCATCTTCAGCCTACAAGCACATAGTATCCAGCAGACTTTTCCATGAAGCAGGAAATTTCAAAGACAGTTCTGTCACTTTCTTCTGTATCCTGCAGAATGTCTTGCAGACTCTTTCATGAAACAAGAACCCTAAAGGATCATCTCATCTTTAGGCAAGTTCAGCAGTCATTTCTCTGCGGGTCCTGCATGTCCAGAGAATCAGTCCAGGCAAGAGCAGTTTCTTGCCCAAATAGCTAACCAACTCCATAAGGAACCTCTTCAATGCCCAACATCCTTTTGAAGTAGATTGGTGCTGCCAGGAGCAGATGTGTCTCACTGCCATAAAAAGTCCTATATTTTTAAAACACTTAAATATCATATTTTGAAGGTCTCTGAAAGATCTGAAGAATAACTAATTGAAATACATCTCTATATATCTAGAAAACCTAACTAACATGACTACAAGCTTGACTATTATAGATGATTATCTATTAACCTATATTTCTTAATTATACATTATTTTTAAAATGAGCTGGACAAACAAAATGGTGTGCCAACGTGGGGCTGGCCAGATCTACTTAAAAGCCTTAGAGAGCTTGGGGAGTTATTCTAGATTAAAAAGAGTACAGTTGAACATGGATTCTTAATAGCAGCAATTTCTCGAGTGGGCTCTGCTTGCTAGAGGCACGCACTCTCACTTAAGAGAGGCTTCCTGACTCAGCTTTAGCTGCAAAACCTTGCAGCTCTTTTAAGAGGTCCTGCCACAAAACACTTAAATGGTGCTGATGAAAAGCTGACTGCATGTTTTTTGTGGTGGTGGTAGGGACCTTGAAACACCATAGAGTTGTGGCAATAAACAAGGCTCTGGACAGTACCTCCGCCATGAGGCTGGAATCTCAGAAAGCTAAGGAATGACCTGGATCCAGCCATCAAAGTCACAGCTTTAATCTTAGCCATATTGCTTAATAAGTTAAAGACGTATGTGGTCAGAAAAAGAGGGAGATATATAGTAAAGATAGATTCAAAGACAAAGAAAACCTCTAAATGGTTTACGGTGTGTTTAAAAAATATATGCAGGCTTGGGAGAGAAAAGACAAAAGTTAAAGTCCTTAAAAGAAAAAAAAAAGATAGTAGTTAGGTGTGGTGGCACACATCTTTAATCCCAACACTTGGGAGGCAGAAGCAGACAGACCTCTGTGAGTTCAAGGTATGGTAGTACACACCTTTATTCCTAGCACTTGGGAGACAGAGGCAGGCAGATCTCTGTGAGTTCCAGGACAGCGAAATATACACACAGAAACCCTGTCTCAAAAAGCCAAAATTATTAAATTAAATTAAAAATAAAAATAAAAAAATAGAGGTCAAAATAAAGCCACATAAAGATGAAAAATACACAGAGTCTGGATATTGTATGTCATTATGTTCTCTTTGAATTGTTTGAATGCTGAGGAAGGAGCAACAGCTGCTAAAAGTTATTTGATTATAAATGCTGCTGAATTAATCCAAGATAGGTATTTTGAAAATGCCTTGACTTCAAAATTTAAGTCAAAAGGTATGTTACTTTGGAGAAGAGATTTTGTTTTTGTTTCCACAGGAAATGAGAGGTTGTGGATTCATTCTGGGTTAAGAAAAAATCAGGTTTGATCAAGGAAGACCACCTGAGAAATCTTTGGTAGGAGTGGATGGCCCAGATGTTTGAGTTCTACATCCAGAACAGATTCAAGATGCTGTCTGAGATGATCAAGTCTTACAGGTTACTCCAGTCAGGACTTGATCATAATTCTAAATTTTTTTTAGGTCCCCAAAAGATTATCAGTGCTCCCAGCCAGCAGGAAGTAGCCTGGAAAACTATGCCTATATTCCCAAAAATTGGACTATGGATAGTTTCCTTTGTTTAGAATGTTGGTTACATGTTGTTATGGATAATGGTCAAGAGAAAAGCTAAACAAAGGATATTAGATTCAAAGTTTTTGTTCCTTAAAAAAGGGGGGAGGGGAGTGCTATGGGACAATAGTTTATACCCTGTCAATTGTATAAAATGCTGTTGGCCAGTAGCCAGGCAGGAAGTATAGGTGGGACAACCAAACAGGAAGTAGAGGTGGATCAATAAGAACAGGAGGATTCTGGGAAGACGGAAGTTCTAGCCTGCAGTCGTGACCCAGCCACAGAAGAAGCAAGATGTGACTGCCTCGCCAAATAAGGTACGGTGCCACGTGGCTAACATAGACAAGTATAAGTTATAAGAGTTAATAAGAAGCCTGAGCTACTAGGTCTATCAGTTTATAACTAATGTAGACCTCTGTGTGATTTCTTTGGAATGTAACAACTGTGATTGCAGGAACTGGGAAGGACAGAAAACTAAGACAAAACACATACACACACACACACACCAACAATATTGACATCAAATCAGACAGTTTTGACTTACACAAAGTCAGAATTTACTGTTTAGGGAAGAGAACCTTAATATTACCAGTAATTTCTATTCCCTCTAAGTAAGAGAGTCTTTTTGGAGACTGTAGTAAATAGGGAAGCTAGAGTCAAAGTCAAGCCCCACACCATCAGACTATCCTTTCATTCCTTTTTTTTTGTCTCTGATAACAAGACTATGAATTATCCCACTTAGTTACTACTGATTCATCCTCTGTGAAATTTCATGGCATCCATGATGATCCAGTCATGACTTGCTGGGTGTTACTTTACTGTATCCAGGCTGATGGCCTGTCACCCACATAGACTGTGTGGTCAGATGTACTGCTTCTAAGTTTCCTGGATGGAATAGATTCACAGGTGGGGTTGACTCAGAACCCCACATGCAGTCCAGATAGGTAGCCTTTCCTAGCCAGCATCTCTCATAGACAGTCTGTGCACCACTGCTCTGGGGCAAAGAATGGACTCTAAAATATCAGGAAATATGATGCATTTCACAAACTCGGATGCAAATTGTCTGACCCACAAAGGCTCCATCTGCCTTTTTAGTTCAATCATAGGCTTAGAAAACACTAGAAACTTGGCCCTTGACTTGGCTGTCCTTTGGGATGGGAAAAATGAACTTGTTTTTAATATGCCTTGAAAATACTTTATCACCGAAGTATGTGAACAGTGCCTAGAAGATGCCAAACATCTTAGGGCCGGTTTGTGGCACTTATTCCAGGATATTTCTGAAGGAGGAAGGGAGGACAAGCTGAGCCTATGGGCAGTCCCATATGGTTTTGATAGGAATCCAAGCTGCATGGTGCTTGCTACTTATTAAGTACTCTACAAATATTGTTGAGCAAACATATAATTAAATCACAACAACACAACAACACCTATAATAACTAAAATGTCAACAAGATTAGATGGACTTTTTCACAAATCTTGGTAATAACTACAGCTCATTCTCTGACACTTGAAGACACTAGTAAGGAAAGCTTTGGCATCAGAAGGTCTTGACTTTCAAGTGAAGTCTCTATTATTTCTTACATGAGTAAAAGTAGTTCAGTCTTAACCTCTCTGAACTTCAATTTCCTCCCATATATGAGACAGTCAATAACTCATAGCTCAATTTTAAAATCCTACAGTGGTGTTTAGAAAGGACTCACCACACACATTCTCCATAGATGGTGAGTGCTAATACGAAAGGCAGTACTGACCCTCACCTGCAAGCTAATCCTTCTGTCCCCAAATGGAAGGCTTTCCAGGGTGGGCCAAACTCAGAAAGGCTATCAGCTAAGGTAGGCAACATTCTCATTCTCATGTTCAAAGTCAAAGGAATGGCACAGATCTAAAGGAACCAGCAGCACATGTTTTTAAATATTCATAAGGGCTGGAAATGTCTTACTCCTTTCATTTTCTCTGCCATCTGCTTTTGTTTCTTTTCTTTTCATTCTTATGCCACAGCTGCAAATGAAAACAACCATACAATAACTCAAGTTAAATACAAAAGTCAAAATAAAAACAATCTCATGGGTAAAAGAGAAAATGAGTTATAAAGTTTGTCTCTTGAGGCAGCAAAAGCAAGAGAAATATTTGATGTCAACTAGACCTTCTAGAAACTAACACTCATATCCTGTGTTTATGGTGATGGTGACAAGAGCAATCACTCTAAGTGGCCCTTCTGTCATACCTGATAATTGTACTTGGGATTTACACAGTCATTCCGTAAAATAGGTAAACTGTACCCATTTTCCAGAAAAAGACAGTGTACATCAGAGGTTAAATAAGAAAAGACTGAGATTTGAATCCAGATCTGTGGAAGCTCAAATCCTAAGTACTCTCTACTTTACTACCCTTTGTCAACATGAAGAAGGGACAGAAAAAAATTAATTTGGAAAATATTTAAGGGAGCCCATTTGTACTAAACTGACTTATTTAGATAATTAAAATTTGTGATTATAGTTCTAATTAAAGTTAACTCCGATAATTGGTTGTTGTATTTGTGCATGTGCAATTAGACTCTTCCACATAATTGCAGGGTGCTCATCCTTTAAATTATTAGCTGCATGCAAACTACAGCTCTGCTCTTCTAGCTTCTGTTCAACTAAAGCATGCATATAGCTTCTGTGGTCCCAGGGGCCCACAGAGCATGACCTGTGATGCTCACAGCAGGGGTTAGGTTCAGCCCCATTTAACATGTCTTTGTCCAGAGGTCAATGAACATCTCATCTTCAAGTGCCACGTGACAGGCTTATGTGGCCAGCACTGCTGTCCTGAAAAATCCTAGCAGCATGTACCTGAAGAAAAACTGGCAGCAGTGGTCCTCATGTGTTAATTACACTTGTGAAGTCTATTATGCATAGAAAGGGCACCTGCTGGCAGTGAAAATGACTAGAATCCGCCCTTCCTGTGTGGTGAGCAAATTGAGAGTTCATTTCTACAGGAGATAATAGTTTTCAGATTCCACTTGTGTATCCCCTGCAAGGGGATGTACTTGACATTTAAATCATCTGCAGAAGAACAAACCTCCCTCAGATTTACATGTGGGCTCCCAGCCCTTTGCTTAAAATGCTAGTTATCCCTGCTGGCTCCAGCCACCAAGGATTCAACTCAACTTGGTGACTTTCAAGTCAAGGATCTTAATAGACTAATTAACACTGACTCAATTTTCATGACATTTTTACTTTCTGCCCAGAACAGTTACATCAGACTAAAATGATCAAGTTAAGCCTTGACTGGAGGGCCTGCCTTCTTCTCCTGTGGTCATTTATTTCATCACATTTATACCTTATGGTTACAAGCAGATGCCACTCCCCATTGGCCTGAAACCATCCTTGGTCAGATGTCACAAAATTCTTTGTGAAAACCAAAGACTAGGAGAAAGACACATTGTACAAACATGGTGGGGGGGGGGCTCATCACAAAGCTGGTTAGGCATCAGAAAATGAATGCAGAGCTCAACTGTGAGTTTGGGATGGCAGACTCAGCACCCTTCCTCGATAAGTCTTCTATTCCAAGTCTGAACTGCTAACATGCCTGTGGCTCAGCAGACTATGACACAATTCCTGAATGATGATATGAGAGATGACATTGGAAAGAGGACCTGGGACAGCCTTCAGTGAAAATCAGAAGGAAGAGAACAAAGGCTGTGCAAACAAAACAGGAGAGACAGTGGTTACAAGGAACAACTGGCTATGGTAAATAACATTTTTTGTTGTTTTTTTTCAAAAGAAAGCATTCAATAATAAAAGTTCTATTTCATTATAGAAATAATAAAAACTGTACTAAAAGCCAGCTGAAGTAGTCTCTTCTCCATCACAAGTCATTGTTAAATATTTTGATGTTTCCAGATCTAAATGTTAGGACGTGTGTACGTACACATAGTTCTTGCTTGTGACTGTGAGACCAGAATCACATCAAACACAGTGAATCTGAGACAACTTACTAAACCCTTTGGGGCCTCGGTTTACTGACCCATGAAGCAGGTGATAAAGCCTGCTCTGTAGGGCTATGTAGGACTATTGGGAGGATGGGATGAGGTCACAGAGGTATGAGGTGGTCCAGTGACTGGAGCCTTGCAGACTTACCACTGCTACCACAGAGACATTTTACTCTCTGTGATTTTGAATTATAAGCTGCTGGATAGTGTGTGTGTGTGTGTGTGTGTGTCTGAGGGTGTTGCTATACAACCCTTGGGGGCCTTGGTACTTGATATGTAGCCCAAGCTAGCCTTGGATTTGAAGTAAACCTTCTGTTTCAGACTTCTAAGGATTAGGATTACATAGATGTGTGCTACTATACACAAGCTTATAGTTTTAAAACAGCTAATAATTTAGCAACAGAACTTTCTAAATAATGAAATGCTAAAGCTGAATGTTTTGGCAAAGGGGCTCTGTCAGTTCTCTGAGTGCTGCCATCCCTGAACTCCAAATCCCATGTACTCCTATCGAAACACAGTATTAAGTACTGCAACCAGCTCCGTGTGGGATTCTAGGCTGCCTTTGAAAACACTCTGGGCTTCACTGAAGTGTGTGTGTGTGTGTGTGTGTGTGTGTGCACGCGCACACACACACATGTGATGGGTAATGTGTCTCTCTCCATGTGAAAGTCAGAGGGAAAGGTCACATGTCTGGAAGAGGCTTGTACCTGTGAGGCTGTCTGTTATACATGGGAGAGGGGTTCTTCATGCTAACTGTGCTGGGGGTCACTCTGTAAGACTATCTCCCAACTTCCCCAACCTTCCCTCTTCTCTCTCCTTTCTTGGGTGGGTCTCATGCTTTTGCTTTCCTTCTAGCTTCCCTGTCCTTTTCTCTTTGATCTTCTGTTCAATTCTACAATCTTTCATCTAAACAATGACAACAAATACTACCAGATGACAAACACGTTCTTTCCACTGATATAGTTGTCATTGGAAAAACTATGAATGATTGGTTTAGAAGCTCAAAAAAGAATGACAAATAGGCAAAGGTCTGCCTGAGGAGCCAGGGCTTGCAGACCTTTGTAGAGAGTGGAAAATGAGGGGGAAAGGGAGAAGAAAAGCCCAATGTACCCAGACAAGTCTCAGGAGGCAGAGCCTCAGCCCAGGTGCAGATGCCAGTTTTGAATAGACTGTTCCTCCCTCCTCCAGGGCAGGAAAAGAAAAGACAGAGGATGGCTCAAGAGTAACAGGCCTTGGGATTCAGGCAGGCCATCTGCCCCTCCTCACCAGACTTCACCTGAGCAAGAAGCCTCACCTTTGGCCTGACCATGATGAGTGTAGAAAGGGCTGAGAGTAAAGCAGTAGGGAGAGCTGAGAATGGGCAGCACCATTTTCTAGCAGGTCCCACCTGCAATGGCCCTTAGAATTCCCCAGCAGTATCTGTTAAAGAAGGAGCAGATAGGAAGATGCTGGGGTACCCCTTCTCATATCTATCTTCAACACCCCACCATCTAAGTGCCTCTTGATTGAGACTGAATGACATCTAGGCCTTGACTAGGTGTTGCAGAGTCTGCAATATTGCACAATTATTCATCACATGGAGAATTCCATGAAGGTCCAGTGCAAGCAGGAAGGCAAGCAAATTTGGTAGGGTTAGTAAACAGGAAGGATAGAGAGGAAGCTACAATGAGATTAGGAGGAAGCTGTAATCAAAACCAAGAGAATGAAAAGTAAAAAGGAGAAAGGGCTTTCAAATGGCTGCATGGTGTCAAGAGTCACCCTGTGTTTGGGAATGATTGGAGGAGGCCCTCTTCAGGTAAGGGCAGAGATTCCTAGAAGCAAATCTACATTCTCTAAGCTGTGTAGCCAGGCAGTGATGGACTTGAGATAAGGACTTGGTGAGTCCTCTTAGCTCAACCCTCTCTATGCTAATCAATGGGTTTTTTTGAGGGAGGGAGGTCACCTCTGTACAGATGACAAACAATACCAGTGTGAGTGTGAGGGGCTACAGTGTGGCTTCCAAAGGCACAGAAATGGCAATGACAGGGGTATAATGGAGTTGAGAATGTCTAAAAGATGGGACACAGACTTGTAGATAAGCAGACAGCAGTGACAGGGCAGTGAGACAAGTTCCTAGATGCTGTTTAAGGAACCAAAGAACACAGAGGCACCATGACATAGCTGTAGGGACATGACCCTGTGACCTTCACCTTGACCTGGGAATTGCAGGAATAGTGGCTGATGGAGAAAGCACAGCACTCATGATTTCCTAGGGAACAGGAAACACAGAATTTGCACAGAAGTGGGATGCTGAAGGAGTGTTGGGGTCTGAAAACACTCCTGAAGAAAGCAGGGGCCCCAAATAAGGTAAATCTATTACAAGGGCTTCATACCTCAATCCTTCTCTATTTAAAAACATATAAACCCTCCTACCTGTTCTACAAGGGATCAAAATGAAATAGAGACCAAGAGTATCTGGAAGGCATTTTTAACAAAAAACAATTTCTAGAATACAGCAAGTGTAAAAAGACATGGCAACACAATGTGGGCCTAATCAACCAAGAAACACTCTACAAGGTGCTGGAGAGATGGTTAAGCAGTAGAGCACTGGCTGCTCTTGCAAAGGACCTGTGCTCAATTACTCAATACCTACATGGTGGCTCACAACTATCTGTAACTCCAGTCTCAGGGGATCCAACACCCTCTTTTCCTGGCCTAGGCACTAGCATATATTCAGTCAAATATTCATACACAAATAATAAATAAGAAAGATTTTTTTAAAAAATTCCAGGGTGAAGGTGGTGGAGCACACCTTTAATCCCACTTCCAAGTCAGTTGGTCTATAGAGTGTGCTCTAGGACAGCCAAGGCAAAACAGAAAAACCTTGTCTCTAACCCACAAACCCCATCCCCACCAAAAAAGGGAAGCAATCATGTCCATTCTTTAATCCAAGCACTCAGGAGGCAGAGGCAGGTGGATCTCTCTGTGAGTTCAGGGCCAGGCTGTGCCAGCCTGCTCTACAGAGTGTGTTCCAGGATAGCCAAGGCTACACAGAGAAACCCTGTCTTGAAATACAAAAAACCAAAACCAAACCAAACCAAAACAACAACAACAAAAAACCGAGGGAGACAACAATCTACAGTCTTCTAGAATTTACTCTTCTAAAATTTATACATCTAGTGCAGAACTGAGAGAAAGTATGACTGAGAAAACCCATCAGGACCAGAAAGATCACAATACAGAGAAACAGGCAGCTCACTCAGCACTGTGCTCTGTGACTGTACAGGTGGCTTCTTGGGAAGAAGCTGAACCTAAAACATCCAAATTTGGGTGACCATAATACCTCTAAGCTTCTAAGCTTCTAGCACACAAGGTGCCTACCGAGGTGGGCCTTTTCAGAGAGGATTGAAAAAAAAAACATCATGTTTGACTGACCTCCATCATCCTGAATCAATGGCCAATCTCAAAGTATCTGATCCTAAGAAGGGCTGTGGTCCCAAAAATGAAGCCTTTCTCTTGAAGCTCCAATTTCTGGCAGATGCCAAGAGCACTATGATCCCTTATCAACATCAACTAATACGAAATGTTCAAGACAATGCTTCTTAATACACTACACCAGAGAGAAATCATTCATAAGGGAAACAGATCCAAGATATCAAATAGAGCACCATGTCCAGAACACTCCTGGAGGCAGTGAGGGTGCTTTTGCAGGTATTGCGCCTCCCATGAGCCATCCATCCCTGTATGGTATGTCATCTTAGAAACAGAATTCTGTCTGAACAACTTCAACTTGCAGATAGAGAAGGAGAGTCTCAAGCCAATGATGTGTGGATACAAGGCTTCTCTCCTTTCCTCCACTAACACATACCCAACAGTCAACTCCTGAAAGAGATCAGCGGATTACATGACTGGGTGCAGTGACACCTTGATAATCCTAGCACTCAGGAAGCTGATGCAGGAAGACTGCTGTGAGCTTGAGGCTGGTTTAGGATATATAGTAAAATCCTGTCTCAAAAAAGAAAACAGTAAAATAAAGAAATTAACAAAAAGAAGTAGGAGAAGGTCTGCAAAAAGGAAAAAGAGGGAAAACAAATTTAGAAGGCCAAAATTACACTTAAGGGCAAGTCTGCTGGAACATGCCAGGGTATGGCTGAAACCCAAGGGATCTTGCAGATCCCAATAGTTCCTGTTACCAGTTTCCAATGTGTCTTAGTGGGAAAAAAATATACAATTTCTTGGTGCTTGAATTCCTTCTCTATAGTGAGAAGTGCTAAAAATAACAGCTACTCTCTTGATCCCTTCAGAAAGTCATGTCATAAAGCACTTTGCTGTCAAGTGCTCCAAACCCAGTAACATTTAGACTATTTTTAACTTAGTGTTACCTGCTGCAGTTACAAGCTAAAGCCTTTACATTTACAGGTCATTCATGGAGAAGGAAGGGGAAGATAGGGTTCCGGGTAGCCTTACCAGCAGTAATCCAGCAGGTGTGGGGGCAGCACCGGGATGTACACGTGTTGCCAGTACATGGGGTAGAGCATGGCCGCTGAGCCATGGATACAGGCAGTTAGCTGGAAAAGAGAGGAACAGAAAGTCAGATCTCAAGGCAAAGTTGAGGGAGGTACTGACAAAATTAAGGACTCAAAGTCACAGCAAAAACAACTTCAAGTCAGATGTGCCCACTCTACCTCAATGCAATAGACTTTCTCTTCAAAATATGCATTTCGTGCCCTGTTCCCTGATTATAAAGCTAAGATGAGGCTAGGGCAGGGGATACAGCTCAGCGGTAGTGCTTGCCTAGTATGCCTGAGATTCAGGTCCAATCCCCAGGATCACTCCCCCACCCAAAAAAAATGAATGAATGAATGAATAGAAGACTTTAAAGTTCATGTACATCCAGAATGTAAATTTGAGAAAATGAAGAATATGATAAAAGAATTAGTATTTTTTGAAAATTATTTAACGTTTTAGGGTATCGGACATGTAAGCACTTAAAGTTTCTTTTCTAATGAAACTAGAATGACTGTAAATATAATGCTTTCTCTTTTTATATTGACATTATCTGATAAAACTTTCCTATATCCTTAAATAGTCTTAGGAATCACACCTTCTCACCATTTTCAGTGTATTCCTTATGCCCATTTTGCTGCTCTCTTATCATGGAGTTACACACTTGTATTTGGATATATGATTTCTGGATGCAGATTCCAGAGCTAACTATGGCTTACAGACACAGTACTCAGCAGACAGAGGAATGTAAGTGAGGATGTCTGTGCAAGTTTAACTGACGGCAGAGGCTCACGCTGCCTCACCAGGACTAAGCACGGTAGTCAGGTTTAAACTTACTTCCATTTCACTTTTATTTTCACCCCTCTGATTAGCATGGAGGATGAATATTTTTTGTCATGTTTACTTGACTCTATTTCTTAGGTAATAAGCCTTATTTCTTAAGCCTGTTCCTTTCTTTCCTGACTTTTAAAAGGAGAGCTAGTATCTTTTAAATTGGTTTATAAGCAAACACCGAGGACTTGGAAAGAACACCATTCGATGTGATGTTTTTGACAAGTTAATCTTCATTTTCTTCAAGTCTCTGAGAGAAGAGGTTTGAATGACTGTGTGGACAAGCCTTTTCTTTAGTGATGAGCACCACTCTTTGTCCAAGGAAATATCTTCAAAATTTCTACACGCATCTAACTCCTAAATCTGGTCTTTAGATCTGAGGTAAGAGTCTACTTCTTCCACCTAGTTGATCTATTGCTCCAGCATCCTTTGTGGGATTACTCTTCCTTCCCCACTTCTCCCAACAAGCTCCTGCATTGTGTTTCTTCTCTTTATTCTTTTCTTAAGAGCCAGAGATGGCAACACAAGCAGTAACTGATAAAATTAAAAGTGAATAGGGAAAGATAGTAAAAAGCAATACAATCTCTGTAAAGTTCAATATGACAACCCAGTTACTAAGTGATAACAGCCAACAATATATGTTTCTGTCTCTTTTTCCTTATGCTTCTTTGGTTTCTAGGAAGCCTGTCACTATCAGGTCTTTTTGCAAGATTTTTTTGGAAGCTGGTAACTGTCCTTTGTTGACAGAGGGACATTTATGTGGTGAAAGAGTGACATGCCAATACCTAGTTAAAAGAATTCCAGAGGTTAGTAAAAACAACCAGTTTAAACTGGATATGTCACTAATGCTTCACAGTTGTTAAAGCTGTGCTATGTCCCTCACCCACTTTTCACTCATTATTTAAGTCAGGTACATGTGGGGAGTAGATCCAGGGAGTGTGGACTGTTCCCAGGCACTAAGGTCCCCAATCACCTGTGCCCCATTCTGTAGGTTCTCTCATAGAGGTAGCTGCCACACATAAGACTGCTATGAGCAGTTTCTGAAGGGTTTTAGAAGGACAAACATAGCTGGTGATGAGGAATGGAAGACAAATCACCTTTACTTTGATGGCATCTGCAAGTCTGGCTGGGGGCTCACAACAGCCTTGAGCACCAGTTCTTTTGCTCATCTTTAACCAGCTGCCAGAGCATTCTTGTTGATGTGCACATCACGTCTTGCTTGCCAGCCTCTAGGGCTCAGCTGGAATAGAATGCCTGTGCCAGTTCTGGTCTATCTGAGAAGGAGCATCTTAGCCAACCTCAGCTGCCTCCCAAGGTATGCCCTTGGGACACACCATTTGCAGAAGTGTAGTGAGGAGCTGTGGGCCCCGTTCCCGCTGCCCTGCTCCTGGCTGCCTGGCTAGCTTATGCCCTGAAATAACAACACACAAATTGTATTCATTTAAACACTGCCTGGCCCATTAGTTTCAGCCTCTTATTCACATCTTGATTAACCCATATCTAATAATCTGTGTAGCACCACGAAGTGGTGCCTTACAGGGAAGATTCTAGCGTACGTCCATCTTGGGCCGGAGCTTCATGGCATCTGACCCAGAGAGCAGAGGCATGGCGATTTATTAACTTCCCTTCCCAGCATTCTGTTCTGTCTACTCTGCCCACCTAAGGGCTGGCCAATCAAATGGGCCAGGCAGTTTCTTTATTAACCAATGAAATCAACTCAAACAGAAGACCCTCCCACATAACAGAAGTAAAAGAATACAAAAAGTAAAAGCCATAAACCTCTTTCTGTCCCTCACACCATTCCACTCATCTCTCAAACCTGCTGGAGTTTGTTCTGTGAGCACTCTTCTCTCAGGCCTCTGAAGGAGTGCTTCTTTCCTCTCTGAAGCCTTACCTTGACTCTCTGTTATTAATTGAACTGGAATAGACTGAAGATTTCCCCTGGCTGTGAAGTACTTGAAGTCCTCTTTTTCATCTCCACAGTTCTCAACTGAATGCATCTAAGTGCTTATCAATGCAGTGTGCACACTGAGTGAACTAAAACACAAATGACCTGATCTACAACATAAAGATAGCTAGTAGGCTGGCTTACATAATAAGCATATTCAACATTTCATTAGTTCCACAAACTCACATTCCAAAACAAGGACAAGCTTAGATATACAAATATATCACTTTTGGAAAAATTAAGCCATCCATCCATCCATCCATCCATCCATCCATCCATCCACCCACCTTTTCCTATATCTATGCTGTAGTTCTATAGCACATTAAATAGATAAACTTAAAAGCCAAAATTAATTTTATAAATATATAAGTGCTAAAAAAATCTGTTTGGTACTAAGTAACAATATTATATAAATTTGTTCGTGATTGACATGTTATTCACTAGGATGCTTTTGTTTGAGGTGGAACTTGATTTCCTGTTTCTTGTTTGCTTAAACTATTTTGGGCCAAATCTAATCTCCAGGCATCATTTTTACCATTACTCCTTAATCTCAAATAAATATACCAGATTAAATGATTGATAATATTTTAAAACTTCATTAAAAACAAAGCCAGAAGATTTTAAGGTGCTCCATCAGAGTTTCTAAGGTCAAATCTCTACAATTTGGGTGAGACACATTCACCCATTTGATTAAGAAAACAAACAAAGTAAGAGGAGATTGTTTGGCTCTTTTCCAAAATACAAAGTGATACCCATTCTGTGTACCATTAAGAACAGTGGCTAAGCTGACTGCAATGGGGACTCTGTTTATTTACACTGATATAGAAATGATATACAAAGTCCTATATAGTATCACATGTAGGAGTCTGAAGGGCTACACTAATTCCCTATAGAGTATAAAATCTTATGTAATGAAAGTGTACAATAAGGAATATAGTAAAAAAAGCAGTATTGTGAATATTTAATCAAAGTGCAAGTTGAAAAAAATGATTCTATCAAATATCTCACTTGGTGGGAGAATAGATGTGTAAAATGTGCCCAAAGTCATTAGTCACAATGAATATTCATCAGAAGCCAATTATCAATCCCATTTAATGACAACTCAAAAGATTTTGCCCTAAAGCAGCAGAACAGTCTAAAGCTCCAGACAAAACTAAACAAATTATACAGTCAGCATACAGTCAACAGTCAGTCGAGCCAGGATGTGGGTTGTAAAGTAAACCACTGGTGGGTGGTGGTGGCACTTTAGCAAATCCTTCCTCAATTAACGGTGCACAAGGTCAGTTACATCTAAGAGCTTTGTATATAGCTTCATTATTTTCCTGTGAGGCTGGGGAAAGGAGAAACAATGATGTGGCTAGAACATGAATGGAGAATGATCAATGATATAGGTGAAAGAAATCACAAGACACCATTTGTATTCTTTTTTGCTTTCAGTTTAAGGTATTTCTCAGAGACAGTAGATAGACTGATGGTTAAATAATGAGATTCCAGTATTTCATCTGATCCCTGCAGTAGCCTATTATATAGGATTAAAAATAAGACTCCATTCTAAAACAAAAATACCTGTAATACATGCAGCAGGCATTGGATTAGGGTGGAGGCCATGGGAAGCCATGGTCTAGAGATATGCTCAAGTGGTTACCCAGGTACACTCTATCACACTTCACAGACAGACAAAGAGGCTTAGAGGTGAAATAACTCATCCAAGGTCACAAGGTGACAGAAGTGGGACTCTCACAGAGGTCCTGTGAGATGACAAACTCTATTTCCACATCACATACATTAAAACAAAAAAGCATTTATTTTTGTGCCTACATGGTGCCACTGCTGTACAGAGGATTTCCTCTCAACACAGCCCAATTGTATTAATCCTCATTTACCTTACTGCTAGGTGACCAAATATATAGGGCAGAGTGCCAATAACAGGAAGTAATCATTCTTTCTTTCTTTTTAAAAAACAGGATGAAGAACAGACAAGTTTTATTACATGCCTGAGACATGGGAGTATTGGACTAGAAAAATCATCATTTGAAAAAACTACACATCTGATCACTTCCTGGGGAGTAGTCAGTTAACTAAGGTGTTATGGTTTCTTTAGTCCTCAGGGAATTCTAGACAAGGAATAACTGCTAGTCATAGAAAGGTTTATAGGTTGGTCTGAACATACAGATCAGAAAGTCTTTCTTTCTGTCATGTTTCTTTCACTTACAAGGAAGTCTCCCACTAACTGTCGTTTTGAGCTGAGCAAACTACTGCCTCTTCATGGCCCTTTATTTCCCCTGCGTGAAAAGTTAGAGGCTGGCCTGCAAGATCCCTGTGCCCCTTGCAGTTTTGACTCTTAGAGGAAATTCCACCTTTTGCCATTAAGGATGTCCCTCCTCTGTCCATCTTGACTTTCTGCAGCTGCACTGGCTAAGCAGAAGACAGACAGCCAGGGTCCATTTTCAAAGTCTCTTTCTTACCTTTGCTGCCCCAAGTATCCCTTCCTCACAAACTCTTGAACTAAGAAGTACCACCTTTCCATGCGGTGGAGAGCACAGCCTTCCTCCATCCTATCCTGTCTCCCCTCAACACATGGAAGAGCTGAGAGAATAATAGGAGGATACCTAGAGCATGGCTCCAACTGCAGCTCCACAAAGACAGGGATCATATTAAAAGTGTTTCCTTGTTCAGTTCAGCGCCCCATTTTTTAATTGGGTTAATTAGCATTTTAAAGTCTAGTCTCTTGAGTTCCTTATATATTTTAGAGATCAGACCTTTGTCAGTTGCAGGGTTGGTGAAGATCTTTTCCCAGTCAGTAGGCTGCCTTTGTGTCTTAGTGACAATGTCCTTTGCTTTACAGAAGCTGCTCAGCTTCAGGAGGTCCCATTTATTCAATGTTGCCCTTAATGTCTGTGCTGCTGGGGTTATACGTAGGAAATGGTCTCCTGTGCCCATTTGTTGTAGAGTACTTCCCACTTTCTCCTCTATCAAGCTCAGTGTGTTCAGATTAATATTGAGGTCTTTAATTCATTTGGACTTGAGTTTTGTGCATGGTGATAGATATGGATCTACTTTCATTCTTCTACAGGTTGATATCCAGTTATGCCAGCACCATTTGTTGAAGATGCCCTCTTTCTTCCATTGTGTACTTTTGGCTCCTTTATCAAAAATCAGGTGTTCATAGGTTTGTGGTTTAAGATCCGGGTCTTCTATACGATTCCATTTGTCGACTTCTCTGTTTTTATGCCAATACCAAGCTGTTTTCAATACTGTGGCTCTGTAATAGAATGGGCTCTGTGTGGGCCTTGTCAGCTTGGTTGATCACCTTCCTGGACCTGGGGGGAGTTGGGAGGACCTTGGACTTAACATAGAGTAGGGAACCCTGATGGCTCCTTGGCCTGGAGAGGGAGGGAGGGAAGGGGGGTATGGGTGGAGGGGAGGGGAGGGGAGGGAAGGGGGAAGAGGAGGGGAAAAGATGGAAATTTTTAAATAAAAAAAAAATAAACCATGAAAAAAAAAGTGTTTCCTTATTTCCACATTGCTGACACTGGGCAGGTGCTGGGTAGTGTTTGGGGAACACGAGAATGCCCTGGCTTAACGTTAAGAATGGTAGGCAAGGTCACATCCAGCAAACTGCAGTCACTCAACAGATCACCACCAGAAACTGCACATTTCTGACAAAGTATTGAGACCCCAGGATCTGAAGACCGGCACAAGGGGATCGGATGGTTGCAGTCATTCTTCACATCCTTGAACTGAGAATGTTAAACAATCAGACTGACACCTGCTTCACAGGACTACAGGCATCTGGACTTCCCCTCTGTGCTTAAACAAAAACAAACTGATGAAATAGAGTAGAGAAAGAACTGTAGATCTGTAAATTTAAAGTCCATGCATTTCAACAAGATTCATCCTAGGTGCAGCGGTTTAAAGAATGTTGTCTTGGGGAACTTATTAGCACTCTCTGCTTGAGAACTAGGCTCTTTACTTCTAATCTTTGTGGTTGGCAGGAATAAGTGCTGCTGTCATTCAAACAGTGCTGTGATTTTTGTTTTTTTAATTATAAATTGTTCTCAAGAGGGAAATCTACTGTAGAATCAGCAAAAAGTTTTTATGTACTCACCCCTAAATTATAGTTTAACTATGCTCCAATTGTATTGACTATATTCAGAGGGAAAAGCAGGCTTCTAAAGCCAAGCAGGCTTCCAATAGTTCAGACAGATGCTGAATGTGTGAAGAGAAGAGCAAAGCATGCCCTGCTTCTTAGAAGAGGAGATGCCATCCTCCTCTTCAGAGGATAAGGTGAGGAATCTTTCTTCAAGTGGTTTCTCTTGTAGTCAGTGGAACGCAACTTAGCTTTCCTCCTCCTCCATTATCTTTAGGGGAGGAAAGCCAAAAACAAACAAATTCCAATGTGGTCAAGTGAGTCTAAGAACTCCAAAAGTTGAGAAGCAGCTTCCTCAGGCATCTCACTTAATCCTTTTTCTTTCCATTTTCTTTTTAAAGCTACCTCCTAGTAGAGTAATTAGAGCAAGCTATTAATCAGAGTAAAAAGCTTTCCTGCCAAGTTTTGACACTTCAAAACATCAAAGCAAATACAACTGCCAGAGAAAAGTGTTAGCTACCTAAGCTAAGGCAGAAACTACAGCAAGGTAAGCTACATCAGCAAGAAGTCACCACAAGAGAGGAAAGCACTTCTTTTCATCTTTAAGGTGAAAAAGAAAATGGCAAGGTTGCATGATTAATAACAAACCATGTAAAGATGGACAGCAAGTGTGCAGCTGTGCCTCTATTCTGTGTCTGTGACAGTCATTGTTGAACAAGGAGATGTCTTCAGGATCCCTCCTAAGGTGCATCTGTCATTAGTGGATCAAAGTTGGTACTCAGGAAAAAAATCATTTGGTCATCTCACTGAGTGTAAGTGGATTTATATTCACTTTCAAATCTCCTAAGATTATAGTCTATGTTTATTTAACTTTTTATTTTATGTGCATTGGTGTGAAAATGTCAGATCCCCTGGAACTGGATTTTCAGACACTTGTGAGCTGCCATGTGGGTGCTGGGAATTGAACCTGGGTCCTCGGGAAGAGCAGTCAGTGCTCTTAACCATTGAGCCATCTCTCCAGCCCTATAGTCTATGTTTAATGAATGGATTTATACCTTTTTTTTTCTTTTCAAAGAAACCTAGCAAGCCAGGCATGGTAGTACACACCTTTAATCCCAGCATTTGAGAGGCAGAGACAGAGTTTGAGGCCAGCCTTGTTTACAGAGCAAGTTCCAGGACAGCCAGGGCTAAACAGAGAAACCTTGTCTCAAAAAAACAAAAGAAACACAACTAAATTGAGAGTCATGAGTACCATCAATGGGGAAGGAGAAACTGGGGTGGTGAATGCCTGATGTGGGATTCTCCTCTGTATGCTATGAATATGTTTTATTACCACTGGTTAATAAAGAAGCTGCTTCAACCTATAGCAGGGCAGATTATAGCCACGCTAGAGAAGATAGAATGGGCAGAGTTAAGGAGACGCCATGTAGCTGCTGAGGTAGAAAGACACTGAGGAACATTTCAGGTAAGCCATAACTATGTGATGATACACAGATTAATAGAAATGAGTTAATTTAAGGTGTAAGAGTCAGTTAATAAGAAGCCTGAGCTAATATGTCAAACAGTGTTGTAATTAATATAGTTTATGTGTGATTATTTAGATCTGGCCGTGGAGAAATGAATGAGCAGTCTCTGTTCTTACAAATGCTTAACCTTGCGTGAACAGATGAAAAGACTCCCTAACAGAGCAAATTCCAAATTCAACCTTAGGAAGTGAGAGCAAACTCAGAAAGACTAAAGTCAAAAAATATTAACACGACCAACTTTACATAGGTCTGTGTTTCATGTTTGTTTAACTCTTTTACCTCCTACAAGAGCCCTATAAGGTAGTTGTATTAATGTCTCCATTTTGCAGGTAAGGAAACTTGCCTATGGTCACAGAGTAGAGGGCTGAGCTAGTATATGAACCCTGGAAAAGCAGGCTCCCAAGTCTGTGCTCTTGCTCTCATGAAGCTGTCTCTGTACTCTGATCTGTATTAATCGGACAATTACTGAGCATTCACTATGTGTATATGCCATGCCCTCAAGCAAGTTAAAATAGATAGAAGATCAAAATGCAAACAACCAACTTCAACACAGAAGCATTATGAAAGAAGTGCTGTAATAGAGGTTCCAATATGTCAGCATATACAGAAGGAATCTCTGATTCTGCCTGGGGCAAGCAGCGGGCAGCAGAGACTGGCACATCAGGGCTTCCAGAGCTGGGTGTATGAAGATAGAGAGGCTGCTTCTGTTCCTTCCTGTGGGAGGCCAGGTGAATCCAGCAGCTCCTTATGCCACTCAAGCTCTGCTGAATGACCCTTCAGCCAGTGACTAAGTGACTAGTGAGCGGAGACGCAAAACCTACATATGCTATGATTATTCTTTGTGGCTTGGGGAATTTGCCATTCGCCAATGTCAGTCATACACACTGTCTGCAAAACTCTCCAGGATTTCTACCACCTCCTTAGCTTCTGAAAGTCAGACTGGGGGTCACTGTCTACAAAAGTGAGATTCAGTGTCAAGCGGTATTCACAAGACTGAGTAAAGCATAGCCAGTACTGGGCTATGGTTTTATCTCATCTATGATCATGAACCCTTTACCAGTCCCACTTTTAGAGAAAATAGCAAGGGATGTCAGAGGTCAATTCATCCATGGCCACGAGGCTAGACATGGCTCACAGGGATTAAGTGCATGGCAAAGGAAGAGGCAGAATCATAACAAAACTACCCTGACTCAAAGTCTGATCCTCTCACCTCCAACCCTGCTGTCCTTTTTCTGAGGCATATTCTACCAACAGGACTGTCTGAGGCATCTAGCTAGGAGATTCAATATAGTCATCAAGCTAGCAAAAAAAGCAAACCTATAAATTTCTCTTAGGTTTATAGAAATTCATAAGTGCATGGCCTAATCTCACAGCACACCAAAGTGAACATACTTGCCACATTCAAAACCATCAAAAGGAATTATAAATCCGTGTCCTACTAACAGTACATAGTGCTTCATTGTTGCTTCCTTAATGAATGCCTTTGAGACACCTGCCAAAGTGGGCCCCATTTAGAGATTTTCTAACATATTAAGAGGGAAATTATTTTAATATTGCCCATTTGTGTTTTTTGGGTGGAGGTATGATTTATGAGTCATAAGAAATTATCTCTTACTGCTAAAACCTAAAGAATACCCAGGGATAGGAGACAGCTTAGTGAGTAAACAGCTTACCATATAAGCATGAGTTTTTGAATTTAGATCCCTAGAACACATAAAAAAGCTAGTGTGCAGCAGTACATGTTTGTACCCTAGAGTTGGGAGCTGGAGACAGGAGGTTCCTGGGAGCTCACTGGCCAGCCAACCTAGTACAAACAACAAGCTTTATGTTCAGGGATAAGCTGGCTCTAAATAAATAAATAATATTAATAATTTAGAAGTGACTGAGGAAAGGCAACCCAATGTCAGCCTCTGGTCTCCACACTAGTCTGTACAGGTAAGGACATCTGTACACACTCATACTTCCCACAAGAATATACAAATTTATTTTGCAAATTGCTCCTATTGCTCAAATAATAAAAATTTTAGGACTATGTTTTTAATGAAATGGATAAAAAGAAAAATCATGCCTCAAGATCTACTATCACCTATGAACCCTAAGTTACTTGGTGTACTGTCCTGGCCCCCACAATGTTATGAGAAGCTGGATAGATTATGCTTAGTTACACCCTTCTCTAGATTGGATAAGGTCACAACCAAAGCTCTTTCAAAGAGAAGATTTCTCTAAGACCTTCTACGTGCTAGTCTATACTCATGACTGTCTTCTAGACAAACATAGTCTCTTCTATGTAGTTATAAGTGGAGATGAGCCAGTGGTGCACAACCAACAACACCTACAAATTACTATTGTTTCTGCAGAAGAATAGTGTGTTCCATGACTCCAAATCTGTCTGCATATCAATCAATGGGGAAATCTGAAAAAAAAAGAAAAACCTTGGGTTCTGTCCTAGAGTTTTTGAACCAGTTTGGAGATGCTGTGAACCTGCTGCATTTTTAGCATGTTTTCTGGGTGTTTCTAACAGTATTTGGGGATTGATAACAATCTGGACCCTCTCTCTGGTCTAAAGCAGGTGTTCAGTGTTTGTTCAAACTACAGAGGAAGCAGCAGAGAAGGATGAAAATCAGTGTGGAGATGGACTGGCTGAAGTTGTATCAAAAGACCACAGATTCTACTGTTAGTGCACTGTATTGTATTACAGTCTCCTCAACAACACAAGGTTCTTTTTGCTCCAGTTACAGTTCAATATGAACAGGAGAAAACCAACTTACACATAATTAACTGAGTACAGTTTAAAAATCAGTTAATTATATTTATGTTGAAAACCCACAAAAGAAAACAGCAATCTTTTCTCCTACTTCCTATCAGTGGTGGTTTCTTTCATTTGACAGTTTTTCATACTCTCTGAGCCACAATAAAATTCTATGTAATGGAGATTAGCGAGGCCATGCCACTTGTAAGTCTGGCTGCCGAGCCCGTATTCCTGCCACTCCACTACATTTTGTTAAGGAGTTTCCTCTTTACCAAGGGGCTAGTTTGCTTCTCACTCTTCTTAGGTTGTCAGTGTGACTAGGTTAGTCTCAACCCCACCCCTTCTCTTACAACATATGAACAGACAAAATGCTTGATTTACTTTATTTTTTAAATAGAACACTAAATTTAGTCTTAGACTTTACTATTTGGGAAGTTTCCAGTTACAAGGTCTTGGCTTCCCTTGAGCACAGTTTGAAACAAAATAATGCTGTTTGTTCCTACGGCTGGAACATACAGACTGGAGTGTGCAGACACAGAGGCCCTGGCTTTGGTCCAGTGTTTCAAACCTCCTTAAACTTCCACTTCTTTGCCTCAAGGGCTACAGAAAAGCAAACAGGATTAGTTTGTTCTAATGCAGAAGAATTAGGAAAGCTCTGCATATGCTGGTAAGACATCTGGCCACTGCCTGGGTTGACATGGACATAGCAAGGTGGAGTTCCTCCAAAAAGAAGTGAAATTAACGCAAATCTGAAAACCTGCCTCAGTTACAAACTGTCCTTTCTCAGGTCACCAGAGCAGATGGTGTGCTCAGACAATGAAGTGCTGTCTTCCTGCATGAGAGAGCATGATGGGACAGTGAGGTTGGGAAAGGATCCAGGACTTTTCCTGAACATTGAAATATCTACAAAGGTGAGGCTGGGTTGCTGGTGAGAAGCCACAGGTATCACCTACCACTTGTCCAGGGTACCAGTACACAAGCTCTACCCTAGTCCTGTATTCTCTGGGAAAAATGTGTGCTTGTCTAGCTGGGAAGAAACTGAGAAATAATGTTATGTTAGCTTTTTCTTTCTCTAAATGAGGCACCACCAGAAAAGTATTAATTGTTCTCATAGTTCTGGGAGTGATACAAATAATTACATGTGAAAACATGGGCTTTGCCCCCAACTGTGCTTCCTTCTTAAGCATTTGTTTAGCCCACCATCTAGATATGCTAAATAAATTCATGCTTTGTCATCAGTTAACTGTAGAGTTGGGGTTTTAAAACTTCTTCTAGCATCCCTAATTTAAAAAGGAGACAGTCAGGGTTGAGAGATAGAAAGGTGGAAAGGAGTGTAGCCCATGACCCCTGAAGCCACTGTGCTGGCTCAGGGTCCTACAGGGCTTTGCTCAAGGTAGTTGGGAAGACTGGACAGAGATGGAGTCTAACAATGCACTGACAGTGGTAGAGGCAGGGGTTGTGGCTGAGAGAGGGAGGTGTGCACTCCGGGTGCCATGAAATCTGAAGTAAATTGCTCAGCTGTGTGCATGTGGGGGCAACACTAGGCACTCAGTTCCATGGTCAGTGGAATCATGCTAAGAATGTTTCTGGGTGTATACATGTCATGAGAAACTCATGACAAGTTACCAAGGAGCAATATGAGGTAGCCAGAAGGGAGGGCCTAGAACCAGAAGAAGAAGGATTTTAATACCATCTCTTCAGTTCATTTTAGACAAGACATGTCAACTTTTTGGTTGCCAATATTTTCATCTGCAAAAGGAGAATAAAACCAAGTAGTTCCTGGGTTGTTACAAAAACTAATGAGAATATGATAGTCATAGATACCACAGACACACAGACATGAAATATGCCTGTAGATTTGTGAGCATGCACAAGACTGTTTACACAGTATATAGCTCAGAAAGGAAGTGCTAGAAAACCAAGGGTCTGCCTTATGAAGAACTGAGCATGGGTCTACATGAAGGTGTTATAGACATTTATTCTGCAGATTCCACCTGTGTCCTACTCAGGTACCCTGGAACTATAGAAGAAACTCTAATTACTATGTAGTCGGGCCTTATTCTTCATTCAAATCAGCATGACCAGCTCAACCAGTTACCTCATCCACCAGTTCTTATCATTTTGTCTTTTTACAAACAGTATTTTCTAATTTTCTTGGTGGGGTGGATACTCTAACATCTTTTCTCTGGTTCTAGTGGCAGCTTCTACACAGGGTTATAATGTGTAACAGTCCCAATCAACATAACCTGGTGGCAAAGATAAGAATTTTGAAGGGACTGAGATCCTCTTGTGTGTATCATCTCTGGCTGTTTCTTCCTTCCTAGAAGATTCCTTCTACATAGAGCATCATGGTCTATTTTGTAGCTCTCTCTCATGTCTGACTTTAGGCAAGTTTTTTTTTACCTTCCCAAATGGACAGACTGCTCTGTAAAATGGAAATAATTCTAAATACTTGGAATGATGATAGTATTATAAGGTCTTATTTCTAAAAAAATCCTATCTTTGATATACTAGCTATCCACAATTATTTCCAAAAACCAATGAGTTAAACTTGGATGTGAAAATGTGGAAGAAAAATGGGATCTTTGTGTTCCAAGAAATCAGAGAACAAGGTTTAGCAAAGCTTTCCCTATTTATCATTTATAAAGGAAAACAATCAATAAACATTAACTGAGCAAAGAGAACAAAAACTTACATTTATCTTATACAGAATATCACAATGTTATTGACCGGGACAACCTGGAATACGTATGTATTATCTAAAATAAGTAGTGTGGAGGTTTGTCTACAACACACAGTCTGTTTTACAGATGTATTCTGGAATGCTCCATAACCTTAATCTTTCAGGTCCTCAATAGTTCTGAGAAGCATTAAGCTATTTCTTAACAGGCAAAATGGAGAATGTGGTTTGTTCGAGTATTACAGATACATCAGGTTCTTCCAAGAGGGTCCTCAGAACACCTCAGGTGGAACACAGTATTCACAGCTGTCTGATCTCTGAGTTAAGTAAAAGCTATGCTGGAGGAAGTCAGAGGCAATGATGGCAAGACCTTCAAATTCTCTATCTGGAGAGACAAAGGGTTGAATCCAACTCCTGCCTGCTCAGTTCCTTTGACCTCAGAGACACTCCATAAAGCAGATGAGGATGCTGGTACTACTGAGTGCCTTTTGGCTGGGAGCAGAACACCATCTCCTAGAAAGAGGGGAGTCAATCACAGAGCTCTGACAACAAACAAGACCCCACAATCACCACCCCCAACAGTCAAAATAATGCATGCTTGGAATGTTAGCAATAGTCCACTTCATGTCTGTCCTTACCTTTAATTAAACCACACAGAATTAACATTCTTGTTTCTAAATAATCACTTCTTGGTTTTGATTTGAAACATTAAAATCTGATCTCTCATTAAAACATTTAGTTACGTATCAGGAACATGTACACATACTACATGCCAGACCATGTTCTAAGAGTTTTGCAAGTATTTCAGTTTTATTAACATGAGGTCACTGGTGGCTCAAACAAAAGCTATTTCAGTAAAATGGCAAGGAGAAAATGGGAGCAGAGGGTCTAGACAGAAAATAGGAATTTTGTTCTAAAGGGGAGAATACAAAAGGGGTAAAGGGAAGAATATAAAAGGAATGAAGTGGAGGTTCAAAGAAAATTGTTTATCTTTTTAAAAGGTTCCATTTATTTATGTGTGTGTGCATGCAGATGTGCACATGAAGGCTGGAGGACAACTTGCAGTAGTAGGTTCTTTCCTTCACTATCATGTGGGTCTCAGAGATTGAACTTTAGTTCATTATACTTGGCAGCAAAAAGCTTTACCTGCTGAGCCCTCTCCCTGGGCCATGCTTTGTTTTTATGATTTGGGAGTCACTATATCATGTTGGTATGCACTTTAGAAAGGGCCAGCAGAGGAGGAGTAACAAAAGACTGGGTGGAGCCTATGCTCTTGCTTCTCTGTGGAACACTTCTTTGAGGTGGTATGGGGACAGCACAACATGGCACTAAGAAGAACCTTCTCAACAAGGTTTTTCTCAAATTAAAATAAAATTCTGACCCCTCCCCATTCATCTCTACTCTCTCATCTGCTCTTCTTACTCTTGGGTCCTTCTCAGTAGCCACTGGGTCATACATGTAGTGTACGGTCTGATTTAGGGTCTCCCATACTCATCCAAAAATCAGGAAATCAGGATTTTCTGTTTGATGCCGACTACAGAAATACTTTGTGGATCAAAGTCATCTGAACACGCAGTGTGACAAACAGTTTGTCCACAAGGGAGGGCACAGTACAGACTGCAGACCTCAGGTGTTGAAGGTATGGCAAGGCAGCTGGACTCTCTTCTGGCTTTCATTAGATGGATATAACTCTGGTTAGGAGTTTGAAACTGCTTTACTATCTTCTCATTTCCAGGTTGTAAAATCTTAGGCACCACTGATTTAAGAATCAAATTAACCTTTGTACAGGAACTACTTACTCTATCTCTATCTCTTGGGCTTGACATCTTCCTTTTTGGATAAAACTTTTGAAATAGATTCATATAAAAATAAGGACACCGTATATACAAATGTTAAAGAAAACAACTTAAGACACCAAAAATTGCCACTTAACTCAGGGATCAGTAACATACAGTGATAAGACCCCATGTGGCCTACTGTTGGAAGTCAGTCTCAGCCATTAGTTTATCTACAGTAATGAGAAAGTCAGAGTCCAGCTTCAACAATGGCCACACGGCCTCCAACATGGTATCAATTACTTGATACTCTGTAGAAGAGAATGGTGGACTCTAATCCAGTTGAGGACTGAATATGGGATGGGGTGCATCTCATTGATGGAGGGTTTCCTTGGCATGCTGGATTCACTCATATTTAAACTATAATTCATTTGGAATTGCACAAGTAAAACAGACACTATCTTCTTTTCCTTCCTCAAATGGATAGCTAATACTGAAATATGTTTAATTGTGACAGACATCTCAGAGCCTCCTTGGTTACTTACAGAGTTTTTGTATATATGTGGGCCTTTTCTGAGTCTCTATTCTGTGCTATTAGCATGCCTACATTCTCACAATGCAACCACTACCACAGCAGACTGGTGGATATAGCTTTACAGCAAGCTTTACTAAAGCAAGCTACCACAATCCATTCATTTTCTTCAAGTATGTTTTTGGTTCTTTCTTTTAGCTTTTCCATATTCATCTTAGAATCAGTCCGTGATTCTGGGTTTGAAAAGATTCTGTCTCAAAAAAAAAGTAGACAGAGCTTGAGAAAGATCCCAAGGATACTCTCTGGACTCTAAGCACAAGTGTATGTGAGCACATACACATGTTGACACAAGCTTACATATTGACTATGTGAATAAACATGAGAAAGCAGCTTCAGTAAATTACTACCAGTGACTAGATGATCTAATGTTGGTATTTACTATGAAGTGATTTCAATCTTCTGCAATGTTTACTTGAGAACTTTCATCATAAGATTAGTCAATCATACTTTATCAGGTGAAAAAAAATGCAAATATAAATAAGAAAAACTTATGTTAAATGTATATTAGCAATACACTACAGAAAGGACTCACTCTAACTTATGAGAAAAACCTCAGGCTAGGCATAGTGGCCCACACTGTAATCTCAGGCTGAAGTAGGAGCACTGCCAGCCCATGAATTTGAAGCCAGTCTAGGCTACATAGTGAGTTCAAGACCAGTATGTATTATAAAGCAACAACTCTATCTCAAACAGACAAAACCAGGGTTTGAGAGATGACTCAGTGTGAGTAAAGCACCTGCCCTGTAACTGTGAGGATTGGAGCTCAGATCTACTGACCTCACTTAAAATAGCCAGGTGGGATAGTGGCTTTCCAGGTGTCTCAGTAGGCAGGAAGATGAGACGGAATCCATTATTAAACATCGAGTGCCAGGTTCAACAAATAACATATGAGGTAGAGGAAACCACCTAGCATTAATCTTGGGCCTCTACAAGCATGTAAATACACAAGCATGTATACCCGCATGTACACATTCATTTCTAAACATTTAAACACACACATCACACAATTGTTAAAAATCCCACAAAACAGAACTAATCATCAAAAAACATTTGAGGTAAATGGGAAAAGATTAACAAAATGCACACAGGAAATAAACTCATGGACAATAGTTACCTCTAACCAAAGATATCAAAATTAAAACTTGCCATATCATTTTTATATATTTTTATTGCAGGATTAAAATGTAGCACAAGCACACAGACAATACATACAAAGACAGAGACAGTTCTAGCAAAAGTAGTAAAAGTGTATACAAATGACAACATTCCCTGTACACAGGCCCAAGCCTTCTGGGGAAACAATCTGGCAGACCCCATCTACTAGAGAATTTATTTATGAACAACTTAATGACCAACAAGAGAAGAAAACTTTAGTAAACCATGACTACATCACTACAATGGAATACAGTGCCAATATTTTAAAGAAACAACAAAAATAAGCTTATGTGGAGATAAGGCACTATGTTCATAATGTACAATCAAGAGGAAAACTATAATTGATCATGAGACTGCAAGAATAAATGAAATGGGTTTTGACACAGTAAAGGGACATGAATAATTAATAACAGTGGTATTACCATATGAGGGGAATGTGGCTGATTCATTTCCCTAAAATTGTCTTTAATCTTGCTGATATAATCTTTCAATTAAAATTAGGTGACTGCAAAGCTGTCTCGGGACGATCTACTCACGGTGCTGAGCTTGCTGCAGAAGATGAGGATCCTGCGCTCATACAGCATGCTGGCATACAGATGCAACATGTTGTTCACATCCACAGCCACAAAATATTCTGTCAGATTTCTCTAGGAGAAAGAAGAAAGCAAGGCTTGTGGCTTATTTTGTTTGTTCTCATTACAAAAGTATCTCATAAAAGCAGGAGAAAGAGCAAATAATCAGAAGGCATGTGTACTCTTTCCTTGTCCCACTTCTACCTGGAAGCCCAAGCTCTAATCATGTATGAAATCATGAAATGCAAAGTTCAAAGAGGCCTTGGAGATGAGTACCCTGAGCAACTGCATCCCTGTGTGGTAATTATGGGTTACAATTCGAGGTCATACATAGAACTGTGTTTGTTTTTCATGTTGCTCCCGAAGAAGCACAGGAATTCTGCAATCTCAAAAATGAAGAGACTCAGTCTGAGGGAAATTCTCCAAGATCAAATGGTCTAATAAGCAACGAAGATAGGATTCTCCTCTGATCTTTGGACCCTAGGCCCTAGAACTTTTCCGAGATACTGTGTCATACAGCCAAGCAAAAAAAAAAGGGGCGGGGGGCAGGCTTCTGGCACAGGTCCTGTGTCAACACAAAAGATTATAGCACAAAAGCAGGGTATTACCTGCCTCATCTTTTCTGCTGGTATCCATAGCATATACTCCCCAAAATGGTTCTGGTAGAATTAAAGCAATTTCAAAAACTTACTTGAAAGGGGGGAAATGTAGATACTGTATTTCACTCAAAAGGACGGAAAAGGGGGGGGGGAACTATCGATAAACAGCAGCAAGGTGTGACAATTGCTTTATTTTAACCTGATTTTGTTTTTCCCATGTAACCTGGGTTTCATTCTTTTAATTAACATTATGGATTAGGACTCTTCAGATTTCAGCAGGGAAATGGAGAGCATTTCATTCTATAACCCTTTGTACATCTACCTGACATTATGCTAATTTTTAATGTTACAGGTTTTTAATGCTGTTCAATAGAACTCTCAGAAAAATGAAGAGGGAAGGAAATGGTGCCATGAGTGGCAGTTTATCACAATTAAAGATCTACAAGACATAATTTAAGTAGACCAGTAATTTTATATGCAAAATAGCATAAAGTACTTCTCAACAATATTATGGCTGAAGATAAATAAGAATGAGCACTTATCTCATGATTTATTACTGTTTGACCAGAGTATTGGGCTAATCATCAAAGTTCACAAATAAAGAGCAAGCAGATTGATAGCATTATACACTGAGTCCTCCCCTACATTGTGTCTTCTAGATATTGCTCACTCACTCTACCATGATGAGGCTTTACACAGGTCATTTTTCTTAACCTTAAATCCATTCCTTGAACCTTTCTCTATTTAAAGATGTAAAACAGAGGTACAGAAGTGATGTAATGTAGCAAAGGTCACATGATAAGTGGGCAACAGAAGATTCAGTCTAGGGTTTAAAAGTATAACACTTTTAAGGTATAAGTTAAAATATCATATTCAAAAAATATTGAGTGTAGGGAAAACAAGAGAAAATATATATGCAAAGAAAGGGAACCCCTATTTATAGAGGAATCCTGATGTGGGAGGAACTTCTGTCTATGTGTTGCTTTTACTGATTAATGAATAAAGAACTGGCTTGGCCTATGGCATGGGAGAAAGAAAGCAGAGCAAGAGAGAAGCCATGGAGCCGCCGGAGACAGACCTGCTAAAACCATGACCTTGTGGTGATGCACAGATTAATAGAAATGGGTTAAATTAACATATAAGAGTTAGCCAATAAGAAGCTAGAGCTAATGGGCCAAGCATTGATTTAATTAATACAGTTTCTGTGATTATTTCGGGTCTAAGCTAGCCAGGTGGTAGGGAACTAACAAGCAGAGGCACCCTCCTTATAACAGAATTCTTATATGCCAGGCCAACTGTGCCTTATCTGTGTTCTTTCTATTCCTCCTAATAACCTTTAGGTAGACAGTGCCATGTTTACACGGAGAAACTACAGCTTGGAAAGTCTTAGCTGCTTCTAAAGCTCACCCAGTAAGAAAGGAAGAGACGAGAGCAGTTCTTTTGAATCTGAAGCTTATCTGTTAACTGCAATATCAGCTTGCCTCCTAACAAACTCCATGGAAAAATAAAAATGAGCACTAAAGGCGGATGGAACTGGGCAAGAAGCATTTCTCTGCCCAGTGGACTGAGGAACGCTGAGCTAATGATGTCAGGGTGGGGTTTGTTCCAGAGACAGTGACACGGCAGAGCAGTCCTCACAAACAAATATGAGGCCCTCAGCTGAGCATTTCAGAAAGAGCTTAACTGCTGATAAATTATAGGAATTTTTCTTTTAGAAGAGGATGGAAGTAACAAGAAAATAGAAATGAGGAGCTTAAAGAAGGCCAGAAAGCCCATTAGCACTTTTGACAGATCCAAAGATAACTCTGAAGCCACCAAAACGTGGCCTCAAGAGTCTGCCAAGAAGCTTCACGCTGAGGAGAAATATGTTACACAGCTTGCCGTCCAAATAGGGAGACACAGCGTCAGAGACAAATCCTGTGCCTTATTTTGGTGGGAGGAAAACACACACACAGACACACACACACACACACACACACACACACACACACACACACAGACACACACACGGATCCATTTGTGGATGGGGAAGGGTCTGTTCCTGAAATAAGACACCATTTGACTTCAGCAGGCCCCTATTCCCAGTCAAAATCTGAGTGACTCAGGTGCTTGATTCAAAAACCCTACACAGGTATGTTAAAAATATGTAACATTTAGCCAAATTCTTTCTAAACTGTCATGTACTTTTTTTGGTATTTCTCATCCCATCTGTGCTGATCACCAAGATATTTGTGTCTAAACAGAAGCTGTCTTTCTTATCTGCTTCCTCCCCTGCCTCTTTCCTTCTGGGATGCCACCCGCCAGAGTGGGAGGGAGTGCCAACAGCCCCAACCCAGAAACTTCTTGGATGGAAGAGCACCTGCAGGGCAGAGGGGGCCTGGCTCACTCTTAGTTCCTGCCAAGTTTGGGCTCAGAGAAAGCCCCTTGGAGACAGGAATCTCCCTTTTGCTGTTAAGTGCCCAAAAGCTTGAATTCCATGGTAAATCTTAACTTCTCAGACTTACCCTGCCATTTCCCACCCCAAGGCCTTTATTTCCTCCCAGAATACTCTTCTCTGCTCTAAACATGTCCATTCATTTGACAAGACCCAGCCCTGTGTCACCTCCTCCTGGACTCTACTGCCAAACATTCCTTTGTGTTTCCATGACAATTTGTCCCCATCTAATAGTAACTCAGGTTTAAGTATGTTTTCCTTCTAGGTTGAGTACCTTTGAGTGATCCCAACATCTAGTGGTTTGTTGAAAGAATAAATCTACATGTGGAGGAAACAAGTGGCTGAAGACTACCTGTCCTTTGGCTCTGGTGTTCTAGCAGACAGTGTGGTGTATCAGGAAGAAAAAGACACCTGATAGAAAATCAGGCTGAGACAGATGAGGTGACCAGCTACTTAATACTGGTGAAGGGCACACAGAAAAGAAAACAAGTTCATATTTGTGTTTCAAAAAGATCTCCTTGAGACTGGAGAGATGGCTCAGCAGTTTAGAACCCTGAATGTTCTTTCAGAGGACCCGGGTTCAATTCCCAGCATTCACATGATAGCTTACAACTGTCTTTAACTCCAGTTCCAGATGAACTGATACCCTTTTCTAGCCTCTGGGGACACACACACACACATACACACACACACTCTCTCTCTCTCTCTCTCTCTCTCTCTGTCTCTGTCTCTCTCTCTCTCTCTCTCTCTCTCTCTCGCTCTCTCTCTCTCTCTCACGCAGATATACATGCAGGAAAAACAGCTACAAATATTTTTACATAATTTTTTAAAAGATCTCAAAGCTCATAAAGGATGGGAAAAAAAAGGCAAACTACTTAACTGGTTACTGACACATTTGCGGGGACAGGGGAGAATCCAAATGTATAAACAATTCAGAGGAAAGCTTTAGGTGTACATGTGAAAAACACTAACCACAGTACTTGACAACGAATTGGACCTGGAGAGGGGAGAAGAAAGGCTCTCTGGGTCTCTGGCCTTTGGAATTGCAAGGTTCTGCGCACCACAGCTTTTGTCCAAACATTTCAGTGTCTACTTGTTTAACAGAGTGTCAATCCTCCTAAACAACCACCATTCCTGTCCAACAAGGCAGTTCTGCTGCCTGTTCCTCAGCTTGGGTCCCTGACCACTGCAACCCCATCACAGCTAAGCCTGAGTATCCAGTCCTTTATCCTCTGCCAGTTACTGCTAGGGAATTCACATGCCAGGAAAGGAGAATCTTGCTTGGAGCACTGTTTCTGGGCTCTGGTATTAGTTGATGAAGTGCCAGTGTGTTTCTACGCTTAAGGACATTCCTTTCCCTGATTGAACTTTATTACATATCTTCTACCTCACCTATCCCTTGTATAGCTGGATAGCAGGTATATGAAGGTGCCCATTTCCCAGTCTGGCCAGAACTCAAACCTAAGGAGGATTCCAGACAGTGCGGAATGGAAAATGAATTTCAGAGGATGAATGTGCTACAGCAAGTCCTTGAACTCTCATGTAGCATCAACAATAAAAACCCAGAGACAGATATTGGGGTTTAATCTGAAAACCAGAAGAGCAAAGAAGCCAAGCCACTAGAGAAGTCTCACCTCTATCAAGGCTGGGCGACCCATAGACTAAGCAGACTAAGCCTATCTCTCCTCCCATTTTATATTCCTTCTAGTGTGGGATTAAAGGTGTGACTCCCTAGTACTGGGATTAAAGGTATGACCTACCACCATCTGGATTTTTTTTTTTTTTTGCACTGATCTTGGGTAGCCCAGGGTAGCCTTGAACTTACAGAGATCCATCAGCCTCTGTCTTCCAGATCCTGGGATTAGAGGTGTGTGTTACCACTGCCTGACCTCTAGTGGCTTAGCTTTGCCCTTCTAATATTCAGGCAAGCTTTATTTATTAAAACATAAATAAAATATCACTATATTCTTGTCTTTCATTTGTTATCTGTACAAAAAGATGCTGGTGAAAGTCTCAGCTCAGACAAAGGGGAGCATGCTCCTGGGAAGCATCTCCCAATAGCCATTCCTTACTTGCTCCCTGTTGGCTCCAGCACCAGCCTAGGTCACTGGGGACTTCATACTCACTGTGATTCATGCCTGAGGTTATGAAGCAGGTGGAGGTCAGAGGTAGGGATGGAATGGGTTGGGCTCAGGAGACGATATCAGGTGGCTTAGAAAGAAAGCGTCTTAGGTTCAATACCACAGGGAAATGAGGTAATCCTCAAACCAATGAATCACCTCTAAGCTGGGTACTCCTTGGAGCCTTCAAAGCAGATGCTAGTCTTCTTCACCCTGTCATTTGATTACTCTTTGAGACTCTCCAGTAGGGTACAGGAATAAAGACTCACTGCACCTCTTCTAGAGGCAGCTTCCTAGGCCAGAGGCTTGGTTCTGCCAAATGGGTCTCAGGTCCTAAAATAACTCTTACTCAAATGTTTTACAATATGATTTTTTTTTAAGAGAGACAGGGTCTTGCTTCATTGCCCAAACTGGTCGCAGATCTTAAGCTTCGGGCATCCCCTTGACTAAGAGCTCTGAGTAAGTGAGCTGCTGCATCATCAATCCCTAACTTTTCAATATTAAAAAAAAACACCAAAAACCTTTAAATCCCTAAGTGATTTAAAAAAAAAAAAAGAATTTAAGTTACCTTAGTGGCACCAGATTCTTAAAAGGGAATTACAAATTTTGGGTTCTAATATAATCTGTCAAGGAAAAAAATCCACCAACTCATCTGAGCAGGCAAATGAGAGAAAGCGTATTTCAAGAAAGAAAGCAGAGTCCCTGAGGTCAGCTTTATCCCTCTGTGTGAAGGGAAAGACCATTAGAATAAACAATTATCTGGCAACTCATAAGAACAATCGCAGTACTCGATAATAGGCCCTCTTGAACCATCTCAACTTTGTTTACTTTTGAAAGTCACAATGACTTCATAAATCTTTTCTATACCATGTGCATCTTTTAACAAAGTGGAGTCTGGGCAATGTCACATATAACCATCCAGCTAAACACTTTCCTTGCACCATTAACCACTTGGTATGACACTGACCAGATAAAAAGACAGGTTTGTTTAATATTTCAAATTAAAGCCTATATGATTATCCATTAATCAAAAATAAACTTCAAAACAAAATATCTCTTATGCAACCAGCTTACAATGTAATTATTATTACACATCTACCCGTGAACTGTGACTTTTTCTTGAATGAAGGTCACCTGTTTAAAATTTGTAAAGATTTGTGCTCATTTAATTACTGACTGCATAAATTTACTCCTACATATGTTATCAAGATAGACACAAAAAACCCTGATGAGCAATTACATAGTAATAATTTTTTTGTAAAAAAAAGAAAATATTTTTACAAAGAAACTGGAGAAATAATGAGAATTAACTTTAACAAGGAGCTGAAAGTGAAAAGAATTAATTTTCCATGTTTGCTTTTCCTTAAAAACTTGTGGACAAATTGGTGCAAAAGCCAACTGTACACAGATATTCTTTTCCCTCTCTCAGGGCTGGGTGCTTAGTCAGTTCATCCGTCCACCAGCCAGTCATTCATTAATAGCATATAGTTTTATGTCAAGCATCTATAAGCTCCAGGTACTAATCCTCCATCCTTAAAGGAGAGGTGGTATTAACTAGTTATCCATGCAATTAATCATATTGCTTACACTAATGATCTCATTAGGGAGTAGAGGTAGCACTGGAGCCGAGACCGAGAAGCATCTCCACACTGGGATTAGACTTGTCCAGGTGTGAATTCCAGTTTTGGCTGGATAAGTGAATTTACAACTCTGGGTCTCCTTTTTCAGAGGAGCTGGTGTAAAAGCTTAGGATATAATAAATGGTGCCTGGTCTGAGCCACAGTAGGCGTTAAACAAGTATTAGCTCTTTCTTCTTTACATTAATCCTTCTCTGATGTCATTAGAATTAGAATGTTGTTAAGTTCCATGTGCCAAAAGCCATGCATCCTTAAGTTGCTTACTTTCCTAAATTTAGATCAGCCCTTGCATGACAAGCACTGAGCCCGCATTCCATTTGCCACACCAATGATAACAGGGATCACCAAGAGCTTTTTGTGGCTCCATGAAAGAGACATATCTCATGAAAGGGATGACATTAAAGTGTACAACTAAGAATGTCAGCTAACATTCAGAAAAGACTAGCCACCGGGAATCATGTTCCTCAGTTCACAGTTACGGAGACCTCAAAGAGGTCAGAACTAGAATACTCAAGGAAATCAGAACAAGGAGAAAAGGTTCTGGTGGGACTCAGCACTGTCCTTAGAACTTAACATTTAAGACTTCTTTTGCTCTTCATGTTTCTGTTGATTAGATAACAATGCTGAGGTTCCAAGAAAACAGGAACCCAAGGGCCCAAACGAGTAGGGCCCTGTGTCTGGCTGTCTCTGAAACCCATGTTCTTTCCATGACAGCAGACTATATCACATTGACAGCACTGTGGTTATTGCTTGTTTCAATCTGCAATGCATCAATTTAGTCATTTTAAATTAATCCTTGAAAAATCACCAAGAGATTAAAATGCAAATTTCAACATGACAAGAGCTCTACAGTGATTCTGTTTTAAACCTACACAAATTGGTCTCACAAAGTTCAGTGTCTCCTGAGAGGAAAAGCTTCCTTGCTATGTTGTGTATTTCAGATATAAAATATTTTTTCTCATGAATATCACAAGTCAACCCCAGGGGGTCAAACCTTAGAACCTGGGTTGCTACATCCCACTGACCTGCAGACTTAGGTTAGCAACCGGAGAGAATGAGCTCTGTGCATGTGAAATGAGGCTCACATCCACCTCTCAGAGTAGCTGCAGGGATTAAAATGGAATGGTGTGCCTTAAAAGTGACTGGCAGACTGGTACTATTATTCTGCTCAGAAACAAACAAGAACAACCCTCTACTGGTGTGCAAAGGAGGATTTAGGGGACAATGGGTCATACACAGGGAATTAGTTCATTAGTGACAAAACCAGAAATCGAAATTTCAAAAATGGTGGGACAGGGGAGGTAACATACAATGTAGCCAGGAACTCAAGGTGGTTATATGGAAAAGACAGTTTAGACAAACATTTCTAACCTCAGCAGTTATGGTGCTGAGATTTATGCATTATAAAAATGTTCAGCGACTTTAAAATCAAGTACTTAAGGAATTCTTGGCCCTTAAAATAATCATATCCAGGTAACCATTTTTATCCTGTTATTATTTAGCATAGAAGAACACGACATGCACCTAGGTATTTTCTCAGAGAAAAACTCCAAGTTTCTCTTTTCTCCCAAACACCTCAACCGAAAGTCAAGTAAAAGCATTTTCAAAGCTATGAACTTTGAAAAACAGAAGAGAGGTGTCAGTGTACTAAACTCTAAAATGATGTTATTAATGAACTGGTTCTCAACCTGGGACCATTTATCACTGAGGGCACTTTGGGTAATTCCTGGAGACATTTCTGGCTATCATGGCTTGGGGAGTGGAGTAAGAAGGAGATTGAGAGCAATCATATAGTGAGTACCACCCGAGGATGCTTTTAAAAAGAATCCAGCAATGCATAAGACAGACAACAAAAGATCACCTGATCCAAGGTGACATGAGAGTGGGTGGAGGATGAAAGGGAAAGCTGGACACTAAGGTTGACATGGGTGGGTGGACATGGCAAAAAGCGCCAAACCCAGCTTAGACACAGAGCCTCAGGAAAGCTCAGGAAGTGGAGTTGATCGGCCTCCAAAGGTTAGAAAAGAACACAAAAGAAAAGGAAGTGATTCATTCCCAAGATTCTTTTCTTAAGCCCCCAGCTCCTCAGCGGGCTTCCTGAACCTGTCCATCTAGAACCAGAAGGGCCTGGGGATACCAGTTACAGTTGAGGATGGTCAAAAGCCACTAGCTGCTCAGGAAACTGATCTGGGAGTGTTGCTGGTGTCCACTGACAAGCCTGGACAATGGTGGGAGATCAGGAAGAGGAGGAAAAAAAATAGAATTTTTAAATCTGGAAATAAAAGTCTCACAGATGAGGCTTTTTTTTTTTTTTAAAGAAGAACAATGAGATGGCTAAAGGAGGAAACGTGGAAGAATGGAAGGGTTGTTGAAGAAAGTACATAGAGGTCAATCTAAAAGAGAAATGTGGGAAACATGAGAGAAAATGAACATCAGTGGATCAATACAGGAGGTTTAATCCAATCTGCCACAGAAAAGAGAAATAAAGATTAAAAAAAAAAACAATAATGTGAGAAAACTTGTAGTCTGTAAGGATGTGAGTTTCCAAAGCAGAGAAGATGACCAGTGACAGGGACAATGGGAAAAACAGACCTATTAAGTATGCCACTGTTCAATTTCAGGACACTAGAAGCCAACATATCATAAAAATAATAACAGGATCAAACTGACCAAACCTCCTAAGCTACAAGGGTAAAAAGTAGCCAGTGAATATGCCTTCACATTTCTGGCAGGAGAGTGATCTGAAAACTAGAATTACCCATTCATGCTATCCAATCACGCAAGTTCAAAACTGTGGCCTCCAACAAAAAACACATTCTCAGGACACTGTTGGAGAATTCTTTCACAGAATGAGGACTAAAACCAAGAAAGACTAAGATGGTAAACCCAAGATCTCATATAAGACAAGATGTACAAGAGAAGAAAGGAACCACAATCTAACCGCTAAACATAGAAGAAAAATGGGAGAGAAACGGAAGAATGAGGGCCTGGGTTTCTGGGAAGGGGCATAAAATTCTTATCTCACATAAGAAAATCAATGAGTAATACATGAAACAAACAAACAAACACATCCTGAGATGTAGCAGCAGGGACATGTTAAAAGTATGAAGGGGGCTGGAGAGATGGCTCAGTGGTTAAGAACACTGGCTGCTATTCCAGAGGGCCTAAGATTTGGTTGCCAGCACCCATATGGTGGCACAGAACTGCCTGTGATTTCACTTGCAGAGGATTTGATGCCCTCTTATGGCCCCCTACAGCACCGTCAATGATATGGGATATACTCACACAGTAACACAAATGTATATATAAATAAAAACAGATCTTTAAAATGATGGAAAATACAACTGTTATAAACTTAGAAGTAACTGCTTCTGTGGAGTAAATGTGGAGTACTTGGATTACAAGCCTTTTGTAATCATTATGTGGTATTTTAAACAAAAAATATCAAGATTGGTAGTGTGGCTCAGAGGTACAGTGTTTAGCAGATATAAAGATCTTTACATAGTGCTTTACTTAGTGCACGGAGACACACATTATTATTAAACAGGACAGAATAGGCAGATGTGAACAACTTTTAGGATAATTTAAACCATGAGCAAAAAGATAGTGAAAAGTATTCTATTTATTTATTTATTTGTTTGTTTGTTTGTTTGTTTAAAAAGTCTAGCCAGGCAGTGGTGGTGCATGCCTTTAATCCTAGCACTTCGGGAGGCAGAGGCAGGTAGAACTCTGAGTTCAATGAGAGCCTGGTCTACAAAGTGAGTTCCAGGACTTCCAAGGCTGTTACAAAGAGAAACCCTGGCTCAAACAACAACAACAACAACAACAACAACAACAACAAAGTCTACTGCACAAACAGATTCTCAGCCATGGTCATCCTATAAAATTACAGAGAAAGTTCTGGGGAGAGAGTCATCAAACATTGGAGGGAGCACAGCATTAAGGTTGGTGAAGGGATAGTGATAATTACACTCATTTTTAATATGCACCTCTGGTGATTTTTCTGATAGATTTTGAATGAGATGGGCAAATGTTCTTAATAATCATTAAGTGAAGAATCAGCTGTGGAGGTATGCATTTAGTATGATCCCCATTGTATGTTGTTAAATTGTAGCTTCTAAACTTAGTTTATTTTTTTTAAATAAATCAAAGGAATCTTTTTTTTTGCCTCAAGTATTACACAACTCCCAACTTAAGCAGTGATAAATTAACTAGATCTAAATAAGACAGGGGCAGGCACACAACACTCTGGTCAGCCAGTCATCTATCTCCCTAGGGCTCCACAAGAACCCTAAGAGCTCTGGACAGCACTGTTCGATGGCTACAAAGAAAGATGTCTGCTTGAGAACCACTTCCTCTGAGATGAGCCAAGCTGAGCACTCTTCCTTTATCATGTACACATAATCACACACACGCACATGCACACAAACACTCACTGCACAGACACACACCTTTTCTGTAAACTAGATCCTTGAACATGCTAATAAAGCAAATGGATCACTGATGTATGTATAGAGTGGAAATGGCAATGTGTTTATCTTCCCAAGTTATTCTCTAGCCATATTATATTTATCTTAAGCAGTACACTTTGCTAAAACAATTTTTTATTTCAGTTTCCAAATTTATTAGAGATATCTATACATCTTTTAAAGTTTTTTAAGCATACATTTTGACTATAATATAATTATATCACTTTTTTCTTCCCTTTCCTCCCTCCAGCTGCTCCCTCCAATTTATCGTTCCAAGTTCTTAAGAAGTATTGATTTGCAATATTATCTTAACAATAAATTAATTTTTTTTCTAATTTTGATTTATTTGTTTTTACTCTTTTCTATTTTTTGATGTTCTACAGTGCTTTAGAGAAAACCTAGGTCCTTGCACACATTGACCAAGTGTTGTGCACTGATCTATATGCTCAGCACTTTAATTTCTTGAATTCAAACTCAACTTCATTGTTCTTACAAAAGCATTCAAGGTTACGAATTTTCCTCTTTGGAGTATGTTTGGTGACATCATTTTAAATGGGAAGGAATTTTGCCACCTGCTACAATACAGATAAACTTTAAAGGCTTTATGTTAAGTGGAAGAAGCCAGACACAAAAGGACAAAACAGTACATTGAGGTGGTGGCATATACCTTTCATCCCAGCACTTGGGAGGAAGAGGCAGGTGTATCACTGAATTAGAAGCCAGACTAGTTTACAGAGTGAGTTCTAGGGCAGCCAGAGTTACACAGAGAAACCCTGTCTCAAAAGATAGTAAAAAATTCCACTGATACATGGTACTTGAAAGTAGGCAGAATCATAGTTAGAATAATGGTTTCCATGCACTAATGGTTACTGGTTGCTGCCAGAGCTACAATTCTGAAAGATGAAAAAAACTCTGGAGACAACAGAATGGGAATGTACTCAAAATTGCTAAACTGTATCCTCTGCATTGGATAAAAGAGTCAATTTCATGCTATTATATTTTACCATGTACCTTGCAGGCATCTCTTTAGGCTTTATTATGCATTGTACAATTTATAATCAAGTAAAGCATTTTGCAGATGTGACTCAACACAGAATGGTCACTCAGGGGGCAAACAAGAACCTATGCATCTGTTACTTTAGCTCACTGCTTCTCAGCCCTTAGAAGGTGAGGATGCACATCCCATTTCACTTATTATGAAGTGAAGAGCTTTCTGAGAAGTGAACATAGAAGTGTGTACTTATATACACCTGCCTTAATAATAATTTACATGGAACATCTCATCTTATGATGAGAGAAAGGAGAATCCGAGTCTCCATTGTGAAAGAACAGCTATGTGCCCTCCAATGGAGTATTATGCAGTGGAAAACAATGATTTAACTATGAAAATCTAAGATGTTCTTCTAATATGTGATCTTAGTTATGTGAAAATGTCTTAAAAAGACTGAAATGAATATCAACCGTAAGGGATTGCCTGTGAGAAATATGAAGAATACCTTTTCTTGTGTCTGTACTCTATACATATTTTCAAGTTACTTTTGCTATTTATAATCCATTGTTCTTTTTATTGTTCTTTTAGTAATCTACTGTAAATAACATTGAAAACATACCCTATTGTTTTAAAAACACAAGCAGCAAACAAACAAATGTAATGTTCCCGTTCCAAGTACTCACATTCTCAGGTATGCTGGGAAGCTCTCTGGTATCAGGCACAGTGAAATAAGAATGCTGGAAAAGAGAAAAACACAAGCTGCATATTCTTTCAAGATGAGCTAACTTGCACTTGACTTAACTCCAAATTTGGGTAAATGTTCTGAAGCATCTTCCTTACTCAGATGAGGAAGCTGTGTTTTCTTGTAGCAAATATCCACATTATAGCTGCTTAGGATAATGTTGGATCAATGCATTGATTCATCAGCATTAAAGATCAAATGTCTTTAGGGGACATGAATGAAAAACTCCAAGAAGCTAAAGTCTAAATTCCCATGTGATATTTGCAGATTTCTAAACATAAAGAAGTGGCCAGTTTTGAAATGTATTGTTCAATGGGGCAGTGAACTCTCAGAAACCATATAACACTAGATTCACTCACTAAATGATAGAATGTCCCCACCAATCCTGTAATTCCATTTTAGCATCTGAGGTCTCATCAATCTATACTGTAGTCAAAATCTGCTCATATGATGCGCAGGACAGTCCCAGCCAAAGGCTACTCCATCTGAAATGGATACAGATGGCTGCCAATGGAGGATGAGCTCCTGACTTACAGTGTGATTGTCATGGAAGAGAGTTGGAGCCTGGGTGAGAAAGACTTCAAAGACATATAATGAGGCATTTCCATGTTTGTAAGAAGCCTGTATCTCCAAGTTAAATGAAAACTGGCTGAATAAATGCGACCTCCTCTGTTGCTTCTAAATGCCTGGAAGATAATGGTAAGTGGTACTGGAAGGAGGGACAGTTAAAGATGGACTGTGAAAGGCCAGGGAAACTCAAGTGCAGAAAGATTCAGCTCACCCATGGCCTAAGCTCAAATCTGGACTTCTCCCCCAACCCCTTGCTCCTGGGTAATGGGAGAGTAAGTAGATTTCTAGAAAAATGAATTGAATAGTCTTTCTAAAATAAAGGGTCCTGGAGACAAGCTGTACTGCTAATGATGGCAACAATGAGCTGCTTGTCTGACACTCTAAGAACATCATACATGAGGGCATTTAGCACACAACAAATGATATCTTACTATTTTATTTATTTGAACCCAGGGTTTCACTAAGTAGCTCCAGCTGGTCTGAAACAGACTAGACTGGTTTTGGCCTTGTACTGATCCTCCTGCCTCTTCCAGAATGTTGGGATTATAGGCATGCACTACCACACCCAGATTAACAAATGGATTTTAATACACAATTATTATTGTTCAAATTGCTAGTTTATATTTCTGTTTTTCTCAGTTACCTACACCAGCTACATAGGCACAGTCTCTTGCACAAAGTGGTTAAATAAACAAAGCCCAGGCTTGGCATTACACCAATACTTTAGGATTTCTATTACAAATGAGATGCTAGTCCTTCAAATAAAAATGCATTTTGGGCCAGGCGGTGGTGGCGCACGCCTTTAATCCCAGCACTTGGGAGGCAGAGGCAGACGGATCTCTGTGAGTTCAAGGCCACCCTGGTCTACAAGAGCTAGTTCCAGGACAGGCTCAAAAGCCACAGAGAAACTCTGTCTCGAAAAACCAAAAAAAAAAAAAAAAAAAAAAAAATACATTTTGGGAAGAAGACTGTCTAGTGAAGAAGGGGAATCAGCCTTTACAGATGCAATGGATTGTAAAGATTGAGCCGGCAGAGCTCTAAACCAACTAGTCCCCAGGCTGTCCTTGGAGATTCTGTCTTGCTCCATTGCCCATGAAATGCTGGGGACCAGGAGAGGTCAGAAACATTCCTAGAATCCACTGGAATGAAACAGCTGCACACCCAAAAGTTCCTCCTACCCCTGAGATGGCTTGTCCTTGAGGCCTGACAGCGTGTTGCTTGTGCAGACATTTGGGGAGGGAGTGGCCCTTCCTCCCAGGCAGCTGTGACCTAGCCAGGCTGCTCCACAGCTACCTGTCGGATGTCATTACAGGCTGAAGCAGTGAGATCAAGCTGTTTAGGAAAAAAGATTGAGACAAAGGCAGGGTAACCCTGCTTCAGTGATGACTGGGTCTAAAGCACACTTGTTCATGTTTTCTGGCAGTCCCTACTCCCCATGAGCAAACCATCCATAAGTAAACTTTTTCCTTCTTTCCCACTTCCCACCTCCCTCCCTGCCTCTGTCCCTTCCTACTTTCAGCTCAGCATTGTAAAAGCTAGGCCGTCATTTCTAAATCACATGACTTTGCATGGACATTTTCCCTCTCTAAACTCTACAGCATGAGAATGTTACACCTACACTGGGACAATTTTGAACACTAGAGGTGTAGATTTCGTATAAATTAGTAACATAAAATAGATTTATTATTGTTAACATTATTGGTAATACTGTGACTTTTGATACCATTCTGGTAAAACTCACTAGTTTGCCTTATGGAATCAGACACCTTCCTGATCCCTGAAACTAGCACTGTGTCTGTTTCTTGAGAAGTTGGAAGAGGACACTCTCTAATCCGCCAGGTCTACGGGATAGGGAGACAAGTCCGCATGACAGTGGATGCCTGAAAAGGGTGTCTACCACAGATTTCTGATAAAGGCAACAATGGCTTCCATCTAAGAGATCAATTATAGAAATAAATTCTATACACTCTTTCTGACAAATAAGGAAGCTGAGTCTGTACAGTTAGAGGCCTTGATTAAAATCACTTCAAACACTAGCAAAATAGACAACTAGAACATAAATTTCCCATCAGTTGACTGAGAGGAATTTCTACCTTGGCAAACTACACAATGTACAGGATGCATCTCAAAGCACTCAAATAAATAATGACTGCTATAGGCCAGAAACAATGCTGAGAACTCTCACTCTGTCTTCAAAGGACGGGCACTGGATACCAGCTTACTCCAACAGGATGGAACTAAGTCTCTAAGAGCATGCCAGAGGATTAGGGACAAAGAGAAGGCCTAATTCAACTTGTGAGGTCAGGGGCGATTTCTCAGGAAGCAGAATCAGAATTGGTTTTGAAGGATTCACAAGTTAACAGGCATACTGGAGGGAGCTAGTATTTGAACACTAAGGTCCAGAATGGGCTTTAACTGTGACAGAGAGAATACAGGTGACCAAGGATGGGACGAGGAGGCTAGCAGCTCCAGCCATCATATTCATTGCATCTGTGACTAAAAATATGAGTGGTGATTTGAGAAGCATTTATTCTTCAGTGAATCTCAGAGAGAAGGAGAATCCCACAGCCCAGACGACCTTGAACCTGGGCTTAGGCTATGAGTGTGGCTCTGGCCTCCTCTGAAGGTTCATACAAACATCCTCTCTTGGGGTGGCCACCATCCTGTCCCACTTACCACATTGAGATGAACAGACACTCCGGGGTCAGGGATGGGAAGTCGGTGCAGAGTTTCAAGAAGTTCATTCCACTGACTTTCCTGAAAGAAAGGAAAGGCCCAAGTAACAAAAGCTGGACCTGCAGTAAGGTATTGGTGCACAGAGAGACAGGTGAGAGACGCTGGTCCCAAGACAGAAATAGGTTTGATATTCAAGTTGAGCTGGATAAAAGACATTGCTTATGGCTCAAACACAAGAGTCAAACAGATCCTCCCACATCAAGTTTGACATTTTATATTCAGTCAGACACCTACCATGACCACCTTTTATGGACCATATACCATAAGCTTTCAGCATATCTATCACTTCAACTCCATAACAACAACTTCTAAATGCAAACAATCTGAACTTCCAGGGCGGAGGTGGTTGGGAAAAATAACAGTGAAACTGTGGGTCTTGTCTTCATCATCATTAACCTCAATTAATCTTATTGAGTGTTCACTGGGTATACGTAGCAGCCTCCAATTACAGAAAGTTAGAAATGAAACAAGTTCACCAGCATGTGATATAGGACAACTGTCGTGCATTTTAATTAGGGAAAGTGAGCAGCTGAATAACATACAAAGCAGCACAAATTATTCGACTCAAAACAGATTCGCCTTTAAGACGCTCAAAACAACAGCACTCAAAAATATTCAAAAGCCACTTCTTCCTTGTGGAACTCTGTGTGCTAATAAAAGAAAGTTAAGTTTACATAGTTAGCCATGCCCTAAAACTACTGGATCCTTCTAGTCACCCACTTAGGAAGTGTGAAGCACCAGTCTCGTATTGGACAGTAGGCTGCACAGTCCAGGAGGGAGGTAGGATTGCTGTGTCCAGGTCCTCAGCCTTCTCTGCTTCTGGTAGGGGGCCTAATATGAAAGGGATGAACTTAATTTTCAAGTTTGATTCAGTATGTGCTCTGACAGTCAAGTTTCTCAGAGGACATACAAACTTGAGCGTGTGTGAATAGGGTTGGTTTTATTCTGAAGCAGTTTCATACCTACAGAACAATTCTAAAGAGATGAAGGCTCTTTCATTTCCTCAGTTGTTTGAGAATGAGTTGTTGGCATTATACTTCATATACTTCATCATCTACACACACACACACACACACACACACACACACACTCTTTCTCCAAACAACCACATTTAATTACCACAACCAGGAAATATGCCTCAGCACAGCACTGCCATCAAATCCTGTCCAGTTATGCTGTGCATGTCCTCATGGCAATCAAATCAGTTTCGAAGCATGAGTGGCCTTCAGCAGGGCTCACTCTTGAGACTCCTTTTGTTGGAAAAGCCCCATCTTTCCTAAATCTGTAGGACCAAAACCACGCATTTTGCAGAATGCGTCTCAGCTGTCAGATGTTTCCTGATGAATTTCAGCTTGTCCTTTATTGAGGATGTGTTCTTGCCTCCTGACTATTTCACCTCAGATCTCTATTGGGCAACCCCTCCCATGGCATTTAAAAAGCATTTTGTAGCATGGCATCTTATGAAAGCATTCCATCCCTCAAATTTTGAATCTAGCTCTTATTTATCTTCCTACAAGTGCACAGTTTTCATTTGCTGTATATTGTCTTGATGCTCCAGACTAAGATAACTGGGAACCTCTTGGCCCTTTACCTTGTGTCTTGAGGACACATCCCTAGTATGTATGTGTGTGTGTATATATAGGTATATATACACACACACATACACACACAGACACACACAGACACACACACACACACACACACACACATCTTGGAACCCCATGTGTTTATGCTTGCTGTTCCAGAGCCATCAAGTACCACATACACAGGTCACCACATACATCACATCTCAGCTTACTTTTCTCTTCACACCCTTAAAGCTTTAGCTTCACAATGATGTCTCCAATTCCAGGCCAATACAGAGTCACATTCCTTCTCTTTGCATACTGTGACTACACTGCATAAAGGTTAAAAAAAAAGTCTTGCCCCTCTCTTGGAGCTAGATCTTCCTACCTCATACTCTGGCACCAAACACCAAGTCACCACTGCTGGTTCCCTTCTTGTTTGGATCTCTGCAGATCTCCACTGAGTTCCCACATCTCACATCATGCCTATCCCCCCACCCCTACTCTCCCACATACATACCTTCATCTTCTTTGACTCCAACACCCAAGCAGGCTATTGCCCAGCTCAGGTTTCTTGTCAGTCCTTTCATGCAGGTTCTTGTTCAGGGTCTGACAACAGTGGGGCCAGGACCCACACAGAAATCCCCATGTCCCACCTTATGATACAACACTTGGTGACATAAATTCCTTCCCAAACAGAAGCTTACCTCACCCAATAATCCCATAACTTCTGGATGGGAGAAGGATGTTTTTAGGGAACAACCATACTGGTTTTGTTTGGGTCTTGTTTTCCATGTTTATATGATGTATGTATGTGTTCTTGTGTTTGCATGTGCACACGGAAACCTCTGGCCAATGTCAGGTGTCTTCCTAGATTGCCTTCTACTTTACTTTTTAAGTCAATGACTCTCAGTGAATCCAGAGCTTATTTATACAGCTAAGATTTATGTCTAATGGGCTCCAGGGATCTGCCTACCCCTCTTCCTGAGTGCTTGGATTATATGCCAACAGCTGCTATGCCTGTCTGCTATGTGAGTACTGAAGATCCAAGTTAATGTTTTCATGCTTGTTGACCACGTATACTATCAACTGAAATCTCCCTTCCATTCATCCTGTTCTGATCTCATGGTCAACAACTTTTGAACAAGCCAATTGTAGACAGAGTCCTTACTCTGTGTTGTTATAATTCCTTTGGCTAGAACAAACTTTGTAGGAATCCTGAGTCAGGAAAAATAGACTCCAGTCAACTAAGTCATGTGACTTATCTTGGTTTCCCATAACTCACCAGGCTCAGAGGACAAAAATACTGACCCCACAGGGTTATCCTCAGTTTATAGCACCCCTTCTTTCCCAAGTTTTCCTTCCTACCTTTCTTCCTTCTTTCTTCCTTTCTTTTTAATTTCTTTGAGACAAGGTCTCATGTAGCACAGACAGGCTTCAAGCTCACTTCCCGGCAAGTGAACTGCTAGCCACCTGAGTTTCCATTTGTAGTTAAGGATGGTGTTGAATTCAGATTCTCCTGGCTGCCTCTCGAATGCTAGGACTATGGGCACACACATTTTTAGATACATTTTAAAACGAGTACTAGGTTGCACTGTTGTTTTAAAAACTAAAAAGAATAAAGGTGGAGTTAAAAAAACATGAATCAGTCTCCAGTTCAGAGGTAATGTGTTAACATACTTTTATTTATTATTAATGATACCTTTCAAATTGAGTGAAAACCTGAATGCCTGACCAAAGCTAAATGTGCATCAGAAATCGATGAACAGATCCCAAAGCAGCTTGCTGCCTCATTCATCAAAGACACCAGTTCTTCTATGATAGAATTCCTGACTTCATGCTTCCTTTCACACTGAGTGTGATGAGTGAGAAGCCATTTCTATGAACCATTCCTGCCATCTGTTGTGACCTCTGGAAAACATTTGTCACTGATAACAATACACTCAAAGAAAAGATTTACATATTATATACTCCCCTTACCCCCCAAACAGCCATTTCCCAAAACATGTTTCAGGGAACCCTGCAAATCACGTTTGGGGTAAAACAAGAAAGAAAACACTTATTCACTAAGGTGCTCCACTGCAGGCCTTCTGAGAGCCTATATTATATGAATCATATGGAGAAAAAATTAAAGCAAATAAACACACACAGATTTGGGGCCCTTTACGCCTAATAATACAGAACTATACTTTCTTAATAGAACATTTTCAGAACCAGGATACTATAGATAAATCAAAAGGAAAACAACTTATAGCATTTAACAATCATGCTGTATCACTTTAACTTAAAATGTTGCCATTTACAAAAAAAAAAGAAAGAAAAGAAAAGTTAGGTACACAGGCAAATATTCAGCTCACTAATAATAGTGAGATTTGTGATTTGTAACTTTTTTTTTTCAGGACAGGGTTTCACTGTAGCTTTGGAGCCTGTCCTGGACCTAGCTCTTGTAGATCAGGCTGGCCTCAAACTCACAGAGATCCACCTGCCTCTGCCTCTGCCTCTGCCTCCTAAGTGCTGGGATTAAAGGTGTGTGCCACCACTGCCTGGCGAGATTTTTGATTTATTAAATAAATGAAAAGTTCAACAAATGTTATCAATGACAGTGTGGGACTTGATTGTGTCGCAAATAGTGCAATTCTTTTGGAAAGTAGTTTGGCAAATGTTTTATAAATACTTATGCCCACAAGAAGCTTATAACTGCCTATCTAGGATTCTCTTCTTAGAAAAATAATAAAAACTGAAGAAAATATTTTATATTCAAAGATTTGAGTGACTGCTGTCCCTCTCTCTGTGTATGTAAGGTGGTTGTGTGTGTGTGTGTCTTACAAGGGTCAGAGGAGACACTGGGTATCCTGCTCTAACATCTTTTTTCCTTCACATAGGGTCTGCCACTGAAGTTGCACCTAGGTTGGGCCACCATGCCCAGTAATCCTCTTGTCTTTACCTCCCACACTGCTGAGGTCAACAGGGACACTCACATTTTTGCTAGGGTTTTAAACTAAAGTTCTCAGGCTTGTACAGCAAGCACCCTTCTACCAAGTCATCTCCCCAATCCTTTTTACTACTGTAAGAAAGTGTTTAGGGAGCTAAGGCTGCTAGCCATAAAAAAGTACTTAATATTTTCAACAGAGTGGAAGAAATGATTCTGTGGCAATACTTCCCAAATAGATGGGCTACAAAATTTTAAATAGTGACCCAGACCATCTTTGTCATCATGGGTGGGAGTTTAGGTTAGCACACCATTTCTCCCAAATGTAATTAAGGTACAAAGAACTGCTAAAAGAATTTTCAGACTCATAGAAGAATTACTATAAAAATACCACAAAACTTTATCAAAATGGGGATTGTGGCAGCTGTTAAGTCACTTTCTAGTTAAGTGATTCGCAACATGGCATGAGCAATTCAGTTTCATGCCTTTGATAAATTATGACTGAATACTTCATGAACTTTCAGGGTTGTTGTGAAAATTTGACATTAATACTGGGAACATGAGCAGTCTAGGTATTATTTATTTACCTCAGAAGAAAAAAAAAACAATGAAGAAACAACTAAAAATTTTAGCAATATTTATTTTGGGGATGAGGTAATGCATGCTAGGTGAGAGGTGATTTTCTTTTCCTTTCCACTGTTTTCTGAATTTCCCAGCCTTTCTACAATGGGCATGCATTAGTTTTTCTTACAAATGTTTTAGTGGAATATAAGGCACACATTATTTTCATAATCATAAAAAGTTCGTTAAAAACAGCTATTTCTTTTTTCTTTTTTTTAAAAAAAAAAGACAAATACCTGTTGTTTTGTTGTGTAATCTGCCAAGATGTTAAGGAGCTTATAAAACACTTCGAACCAGGGGAGGTAGCTGAGAAAGACAAAGAAACACAAGAAATGTTAGCATGTAGGTCAAAAGCCTGACTGAAGGCTTAACTCAAACCAAAACATTTCATGTTTTCTCTACATCCTGAAGATTCTAGCCATGACTGATATAAACCAAAACTGCTTAAATGTTAATTATTTCTGGGTTATAAAAAACATGCCTGTGTGAGGCAGAACATTATATGCTCATTATGAAGTATTCCTGTGCCTCAAAACTAGACCAGGTTCACAGAGGAAATTCAAACTACAGTCTGCAATGAGGCACCATGTTTGAGTAGCTAGGCCTCTCCCACCATCCCACACTCTCTAGAAAAGCATCTATTCTACTTCTCATGATTGGACACAGAGCAAAACCCAGCATGCCCATTTTTGGCCTCCGTGTCCCATATGCCCTACACAACACAAACCAATCATGTTAGTACACTAGACCCACTACCTCTACTTCACCTGTGCTATACTGGCTGTAGCATGAATGGATAACTCTCTTCTCTCTGCTATCCAGCAGGTCATTGCTCCTCTTAATTCACAGGATGGTCTGCCAGCCGATCTCACTCTTGAAATTGGCCCTCTGTATGGCTATGAGAATGGCCTACCAAAAATGGAAGTCTGGATGGGCCTGGCCAGAGAGGGCAAAGCTGCACAGGCAGCCAATGATATGCAGCCTGAGGTTTCTTCCCCCTGGCCCTTCTTTCCTTCCTGGCACTCACTTCTGATGACCAAAAAGACAAAGTAAAGAAGGTTGGCCTGGGGATTGGGGGTAGCAAGTGTGCAGTAGACCTAGGGACCCTGAATCCCCCAACAGCAAGGACATAGACATTTGTCTGAGAGGACACATGTGGGGCCCACAGCCAGCACATCTGACAGCAGAACCAAAGCCCAAGGAGGCTTGTAGTTTACCTAGGTAACCAGGTAAAGAACAAAGTCATGAAGGGGAACAGAGAGCTTAGGCCTACACGTCAGAGCCTCTTGTCCTCCCTGGGAACCCAAGATACAAATAACCTACTAGTGCCTTCCGTAGTTTTGTTAGTTTTGTCACTCATGTCCTGCCTCTTACTCCCCTCACCAAATGACCAAAGTGGGGAGGGACAGAAGATTCTGAGAAACCTGAGCCTCCCCAATGGAGGGATATGATTCACAGAACCTTCTTTTTGTTTTTCCCCACTCTGATACCTGTTTCTATTAAGTAAGTAGTATTCATTATTATGAATGAATAAAATGAACTGACTTTTCTCCCCAAAACCTAATCCAACTCTATATAGCACAATTACTAACGTGGCATCCTGTTGCTACAAGTTCCAGCAATACAGGGGGGCTTCTATGGCTCTCCCTTCCCAGGATCTTGACCACTCTCTGACTCTTCTTGCCCCAATTCCTTCTTTTCCATGGTGCTCATGCATATACCACTGCTACAATGCCCCTCCTTCAGCATAGCAATCATAGGCATGGTTGTTTTCTCAACAGATTACACAGAGAATGCAGCACATCTTCCTTCTCTGTGTCTTCAGCACCAATGCACCTTGGCCCTGCATTCTTATAAACACACTTGTGTGTGCAATTGTGCGCACGCACACACACACACACACACACACACACACACACACACACAGAGAGAGAGAGAGAGAGAGAGAGAGAGAGAGAGCGCTAGATGACCTAGATGAAGACTAGTAGATTGCAAGGGCCCTTAGAGCCATGGGAAAGTTAGGGAGAATTATCCCTGCCCCCACTTTACATGCTTTGTTCTCTCTTAGGACAGTTCCCAATACTACTGAGAAGAGGCATGTGAGATGCTTGCTGTTCAGTTCTGCTCACATCTATTCTACTACACAAATGGTGTTTGTTACTAATAGCCTGGACCCAAGGCAGGGCCCAGATGTGACATCCTGCTTGGGAGAGGGGATCAGCACCCTGTATAGATTACTGCTGAACACTGAGAATAATAAATGAAGTGAGAGGTAATAGAGAGGATAGATAAAGTGCATGAACTCCTATCTGTGACGTCTGTCTGAAGCCAGAACATGCTAACTGTAAAATTTAAGTAGCTTATCACAATATACTGATAAGCAATTTAACTTTTCACTTCTATGACAGTATTATCACTTATGTTAATATGTTTCCATCAGCTCTGGCAGCCACATATGGACTCTTCCAGAGCAAATGGCTGCTGCCACTTTTCACAGTACTAGCCCTGGCAGAGCAATGTAAACATTCAAGAGGGATTAGGCACAAGATAACATGCTCTGTTCCTCTTCTGCTAAATAAACCTTCAGGAGTTAAAAGCCATTAGAGTAGAACAAGAAACCCCCCTCCCAAGAAAACCATAGAAATTAGAGGACTCTTAGTAAACAAATCCAGCCTGATAGAAAATACCACAAGGTAAACCCAGCAATTGGAAGTCAGGAAAGAGAAAAGGGCCAAGTAGAGGAGATGCTCAGTTCCTTTTTTGTGAATAGATACAGGAAGCAGTACAACAGAGCAGCCTGCTTCTCTCAGGCTTTGGACTAGATACAGCGCATACCACAGTAGTTTGAGACAACTAGTCAACTCACAGACAGAGCCTGGCATGCAGCTTGCAGCCTCAGTAGTGTCATTTGGTGAAGACTGCCTGGCTCACAGAGCCAGCCCACTTCACTCTACCAGCTTCTGCCTCACCAAACCAATTCCTTTGGTTGTGGTGGGCAGAACCATTGGCCATGGACTCTCTTCTTCTGGTCTGACCAGATAGAACTGTTCCCCATTGGTTTTCCCATGTGTGTAGACAGATGAATGTCCAGTGACGGCAGTGGTATGGTTTTGAGACCAATCTGCAGCTGTCTTCTTCAGAGTGTTCCAGCTTCCCCAGCTAGAAGGCCTTGGTTCACAGCTGAGCTCTGTCGGCTGGCACTTCCCATCCTGTTTCATTAGTGCTTGCACTCGGCAGGCCGCACTACCAGGAGGCTGCAGGTGAAGACATGGAGCTCCCATTCCATCCTGTGTGTGTCTGTCAGCAGTGAGTAAACAGTGCCTCCCAGTTGACACAGGAAACAAGTACTCTACCAGATAAAGTACTCCCTGGCCATCTTCAGGGTCCCAAACTCTTAGGCTGAGTGTACTTGCATCTTCCTGCAGGAGAACACTCTGTGGTGAACCCAGTCTAAGCATTAGGACTAAAATGATAAGTGACAAGGAGTTCTGGTCCAGAAAAGAAATGAACACAAGAGAGGGCATCTAGGTAGGAGAAGTCAGTTATCCTTCCTAAGCACTGTTACTTCAGGTCTTTGGAGTGATGTAGAATCCTAATGGATCATGATTATGATCCCATCAGAAGAAAGGGAAAGAGCAGAGAAGACCTGCGTTACAGCCACCAGCCTGGATCCACATGCATTTCACAGTGCTGGTATCTTGGTCCTCACGTTAATGGGAAGTGCTGTTTTGTGGGAATCCACAAAAGATCTCAAAGTTAGAAGAGTTGAAATAGTGCCACAGAAACCTCTTGACTTGGCCTGCTGAGTATGGGTTCCAGATACTGCTTTAACAACAACCTACTTCACAGTCATCCTTAAATGACCCATCATGCAGCAGTGATGGCCTGTATGGACAGAAACCAGCTAGCCTGTATGTCAGGCACAGGCTGGATGAAAACCTTCTATTCCCTCCAGAAGTGTTCTCAGGAACTGAGTCTAACTGAGGTCAGACTCTTGGCCTTCTGATCTCCCTTAACTAAATGGATGGTTTAAGATAGCCATCTTGCTGGGGGTTGTGCATGGGATAGGATTTCACATCTGTATCCAGCTAACCACGAGAGAGAGAGGGAGAGAGAGAGAGAGAGAGAGAGAGAGAGAGAGAGGGGGGGGGGGAGGGAGGGGGGGGGGGGGGGAGGGAGGGAGAGGGAGAGAGGGGGAGAGGGGGGGGAGAGAGAGAGGGAGAGAGAGAGAGAGAGAGAGAGAGCGAGAGAGGGAGAGAGAGAGAGAGAGAGAGAGGGAGAGAAAGAGAGAGAGGAAGTTAGAGAGTTCAAGAAGGAGAGAAGGTGATGACAGCAACAACAATGGTATAGAAAGCCAAGCAGAACAAAGAAATCATCTGGGAGGCAGCTGGCTGTGGAATTGATGAGAGCAGGGCATCAATGCAGGGTAGCCAGATGGGGGAAAGATGTGAGGAGGAAGCCAATGCAGGGCAGCCAGGAACTATGCAAGCAGATGAGATGAGAAGGATGTCTATGGTAGGAGGAGGTGACAGTTCCATCTAAAATGTCAGTCCAAACAGAGTGAGGGAATGCAGCCATATAGGAAGGAAGAAGTGTAACAGGAGCCTGCTGACATACAAAGTGGTCAAATAACTAGGCATGCAATAGAAACCAAGGGTCTTGGTAATAGACACGTAAATTAGAAATATGGTTAGGGAAGAAACAAGAATGAATCCCAGATGGATATAATTGTGAAATAATGGCATATAGACATAGCTAAGAGATAAATAAAACACAAATGTACACATTCAGATAACACACACACACAGTTTCTAGATTGAATGAGAGAAAAGGCCTGTGACAAGAGATGCTTCAATTATAATGGGGACCCTCAGTGCCTAGTTATTGACTTCCAAATAGCATTCTCTACTAAGAATGAAGGTTTTCTGAAGAAATAATGTCTGTTTCCAAGGCCGGAGTTAAGAAATGGTTTGTGCCTTAAGAAGCAAGGCAATGTTCAACACATGGTCAGAACATTATCAACAGGAGATCCTACAGACAGAATCTGTGACAATTTGACTATCAAAGCACATAATAATGAAGGGATTATATGGAGACCAGGCAGATAAAAATGACAAATAGAATATTTGCTGAGTGATGGAGCTACTTGCACAGTCTAAAAGTAAGTCCTCACAATCAAATTATATATCACAGGGGAAACAGAAAGGAAAACCCTGAGGTTACAACCTTCATCAAATAACAGAACAGAACGAAACAGTGTGCCACCAGACAGAATGCTGCAGAAAAACAACACAACTTTATTACACCCTTGATGTGGAAGCAGAGCCTCATCTCAAGAAAGAATCAGATAAATGGCACAGAAGGCCATTCTCCAATACAAGAGCCTCACTGTCTTGTTCATAAACACTGAGGAAATCTTGAGGAACTGGGCCAGACTGAAAGACAGACATACCAATAAATCCAATGTTAATTCTGAATCTGATTTCTTAAAATCATAAAGAAACTGCCCAAAGATTTCATTAACTTTTTCATTTTTATGACTGGCATGTAGTTATGTAAAAGAAAACAATGTTTTCAATGCACACTAAAGTGCTTATCTTTATGAGTTATCATTTAGTAATATGTTTCTAACGGGAGAAAAAAAGCATCCCTTTGTGTTGAGGTCCCATTTTTTTTTCTGTAAATTTGTTAGTATTTGAAACAATACACACAAAACAGTGTCTTCCTCCATCAAAAACAACTGGAGTGTACACTGTAATGAGCATGGCCAGAGAGAACAGTGCTGGCAGCTGGGCAAGTCACTCTCTGTCTCTCAGAGGCTACATTCTGAGTGAACTGGGACCACGTGAGCTGGAAAAGTGGGAAGCAGTGGGCACAATGATCAGTGCAAACAAAAATACCTCTCACAGACAAGGGCTAGAGCAAAGGCAATGGTGAAGGCCAGAGAACATGTAGGGCTGGAATCTGAAAGACTGAACTAATTAATGGACTTCATGGTTACTGAGCACCTGAGATGAAAAGGGACCAAAGAGACAAGGAAAGAGAAGAAACATCCTGTGGATGAGTATTTAAAACCAGGAGAAAGTGACTACTTCTCTCTTAGTAAACTCAGTTCTATCAGAACCAGTGTCTCACTTCCTTTCCTGAGAGTAAAATCTTAGCTAATATAATCCAGTAAGATTTAAAACTTGAAAAAGATCAATAAAATACCCTGGCTCTAGTTTAGAAGAAAACAATAAAAGGAATTTATTGTAAAATTTATTAAGTAAATACTTGGGCATATTATATAGGAAGATAAAATGAAGTGACAACTGCCTGGCAGGATGCTGGACATCTGGGGAGGTGAGTCAAGACTAAGGGCAGCGAGGTGGAGAAGAGGCTCCTCACTGTCCCTGGTAAACTTCTAAGGTGCTCTTGACTGCAATACCAGGGAGAGGAATTCTTCTCTTGTTTCCTGTCCACAGATTTGCCAGGATTCATCAATGGCAAAATGTATCCTGGTTAAGATGAAATGAAATTTGTGTTTAAAGCTCTCGTATTAAAAAAACAAAACAAAAGAAAAAAACTCACGTGGGTGTGGTGGCACATATAATCCCAGTAAAGGCAGAAGGATCAAGAGTTCAAGATCAGCCTCGGATACATAGCAAGTTCATGACCAGTCTCATTTATATGAGATCTATCTCAAAAATAATATGATAAAATGAAATGCTTAATAAATAAGCAATCCCAAAACTTCATGTGAATTCAGTTTTAATACTTCCTGGCATGGCAACCTGAGAACAGTCTCTCAAAGATTTGGGGACTTCATTGATAAAAAAAGCCACCAGGGCTGGAAAGACAGTCCAATGGTTATGAACACTGGCTTCTCCTTCCAGAGAACCTGAGTTCAGTTCTCAGCAGCCAGGTTGGGTGGTTCACAATCACCTGTAACTCTAGCTCCAAAGAATCTGACACCCTTCCTGGACTCTGTGGGTACTTGCATTCACATGTAGATACACCCATACACCGGCACACACCTACACATAATATTAAAATAATAAAAAAAGTATTTTTAAAAGAAGTGATCAACTACATTGCTCAAAGTTTTCATTGGCAGTTAATTTTTTTTGTTTTTTTGAGACAGAGTTTCTCTGTGGCTTTGGAGCCTGTCCTGGAACTCTAGCTCTGTAGACCAAGCTGGTCTCAAACTTACAGAGATCCACCTGCCTCTGCCTCCCAGGTGCTGGGATTAAAGGCGTGTGCCACCATCGCCCGGCTACTGGCAGTTAATTTTTGCCTGAGAAACTTTTACATAGTGTGTAAAATAGGTGTGCAAACCAAGCATTTAGCAAGAAGAAGTCATAAAGAAATTCATCTTTATTAGTTAGTAAAAATGTAATTTTACCATTTACTAAATATAATGGCAAATTTGCATACTAATCAGATTGCTGTGCTTGCTTACATTCACATGAAAAATTAAATTCTGACTAAATACTTGATGCCACAGATAGAGTAATATTAATGTTTTTCAGAGAGTTTATCCTTTTTTATTTGTTTGTTTGAGACAGGGTCTCGCTATGTAGGGATCAATATTTTTACTTTATGATCGCCAGTGTGGAGAATACTGCTTTACACAAATATTTAGTACAAATGGCAGCAGCTTAAATAATTTTTAAAATCAAATATTCTATTGCTATGTAATCTAATGATATGCTAATTTGATATTATTTGATTTCCATAATTAAGCCACTATGTTTCTGTAAGAGCAGAGAGTTTGTGTAGACAGCAAAAAGCCTGCAGTTCATGACATAATACTTCTGAATCTACAGTAAGGAGCTGCTTGCAGAATTGCTGGGTGGCATGATGCATGTGCAGTGTGATACAGGAAAGCCTGGCCAGAGACTCTGAGATTCATTTCATATTTGATCTTGAATTGATTTTTGCTTTCAGGCGTTCAAAAGCCTTTACTGTTAGCAACTGTATTTGTGCATGCGTGCATGAATGTGTGACCTCAACATTCAGTTACAGTTTAAGAACCAGTACCTAACTTAAACATCTGACATTCAATGGGAAGTGCCCAATCCAGAGCTAACACACCCACTCCTGAACCTCTCTACTGAATGCTCTTGCTGATCTTGGCTGTGGGAAGCTTTATTTTGAACCCTGATATTCTAGTAAGGGGTTCCTCATGAATACTATTGGTCTCATATCCTATGTCAAGTAGAGTGAGTCAGAAAGAAGAACCACAGTAAGAGGAAAATATTCACCAAGATATGGCTGCCTCAAACAGAAGTTCCCACTCTGTCCTTCTTGTTGCACCTACCAGCTACTCTAATCCTCTGCTAGTGTCTGTCAGAGTAACTGACAGTGGGATAACATCAGCTGTCCATGGAGTAAGTCATAATGTGCACTCAGGATGCAGGATCTCAAGAGCCACTTTAGAGATGCTGGACACCTGCTCAGTGCTGACAAATGAAGACCTGGCAGCACCAGCCCAGACAACAACCAACCAAGAGAAACATGATAAAAAAACAAACATGGTGACACAACAGCTACATCAAAAGGAAATGATTTCAATATCAAAGGATAAGAGAAGCCTTTGGGAAACTAAAGTTCTCAAATACTTTAAGGGGGGATAAAACGACTTCTTTCCTGGTTATGCTGTGCAAGTCAAACACGAAGCATTATCAAGGCAACAAAAGCATAACCTCTTCCCCCAGAAACCCATCTTACTCATGAATTATTCTAAGAATTAATTTATTGTTAAAATTAAAAACTAGGTTATTTTTTTTAAGTAAATTTATTTTCAAACTCTTACATTCATCCTTCCTAGATAAAATTCTAAACTTTCCCACCTTTACTCTGCACTTGTGACATCTGTTAGAGCCAACACAAGAACATAAGGATGCCTTGGGCTTCCCCTCTCTGAAGACTATCCAGAGTTGACTCTATCTCACATCTCTGTTAATGTCAACTTGTTGAACAGTAACTGTTCAACATTTTTTGTGTGTACTTGGCCATGTCAAACATTCTATAAGTCAGAGCTTCTTGTGACAGAGAACAATCATTGCTATAGACACGACAAAGGCCAGGACCACGGGCACTGTAGGATAACAGTCAGCTTGCTCTTGTTAGGAGGTGGAGACCTCAACATAGCAGGCAACATTTTGGTTAGGAAAATAACCCAAGATTAAAAAACAAACATGCCAATGTCCTGTTTCAATCTGACAAATAATGAAACATTGGTGCAAATGCTTAAGTGGACCAAAGGAATAGCTACAAAAATCTTGCCCCTTCCCCAGCTTCCAAAAAAAGTCAATCCATCAGTTGCTCCTCATCGTCTTCATTGGAAACCTAATTTTCCAAGTGCAGATGAGCCCTTAAAAGCATCATGTAGGAGGTAATGTTTCTGTTCTAGGCCTGTTCCATCATTAATCCATATTTTTCTGTTCTTTTCTCCAAATGTACTAAAGAGATAGCTCTGACAGAAGTGCTCTCATCCACATCTACACCTCTCATCCTTTCCCTGTCTTCCTAATTGTTGGTAGATGAGGAAGGAAAACACCTAGGCTCCAGTTGAACAGCCTTCCATAAGACACATGGTGTAGGAGGTCTTTCTATATTTGTATTGATTTCATTGGTTGAATAATGAAAAGTGCCTTGGCCTAGTTGATAGGGTGAACTCAGGTAGGTGGGGAAGACAGAACAGAATTCTGGGAGGAAGAAAGCAGGGTCAGAGAGAGCAGCCATGGAGTTGCCAGAGTCAGACATGCTGAATCTTTCCTGGTAAGCCAAGACCTCGTGGTGACATACAGATTATTAGAAATGGGTTGAATCAAGATGTGAGAGTTAGCCAATAAGAGGCTAGAGCTAATGGGATAGGCAGTAATTTAATTAATACAATTTCCGTGTGGTTATTTCAGGTATAAGGTAGCCGGGTGGCAGGATGCAGCCTGTTCCCCTCATTACTATAGACACATCTCCTTCCCCATTACACCCAGCACTAAAGTACACTCACCTTTAAGCACAACAGAAACCAGCCACTGGTGCTGGCCTAAGTTCTCTAACTCAAGTCTTAGGACTGAGCTGTGCATACGCCTCTCCAGGAGTGTGACATACAGCTCCTTCCTGAGCTAAATGTTCTTTAGCTTCAGTACAGAGCTTTGTGGAATTTGAAATGGAAGTGAATTTCTCAGGCCGGCATCACATGTTACAGGAAATACTTTCCAGTGTATGCCTAGTGTTCAGCTGTCTTGGCATCTCAACTCACAACTTGAACATCCTCACATCAGCAGAGGATGCAGTAGCGCTGAGTCAGTATAATGACAGAGGGCAGAACAAAGGTCTCAAAAGTCTTCCTAGAAAAGTGATACCACAGTTTCATAGCAGGAAACTCACCAGCTATGGCCCAACCATGCTCCTCCTGCCCAATCTGTGAAATGGGGATGTGATGCCTACCCTTGAATGGCTGCTTGGAAGCTACTACAAAGCTAAGTACAGTGTGGAAACACACCTCCAGCTGTGCCTGGAGCAGGACTAACTTCCTTCACCCTGCTATTGAGACCAAAAGCCAAAGAAAGAAAAACACACCCCCTCTGGGAGATCAAAGCCAGTCCTGCCCAATGTGATCCTTCTGCTTTGCTCACAGCTGCTAATACTGAATTGTAAATTTATTATAGTATCCAGTTAAGCTCAAGAATCTCTGATTTATGCCCATAATTAACATCCCATTGTGATAGCTATTATATGTATGCAGGAAAATATATTGTATGTGCTGAAAGAGTGCGAATATTAATTTGTATTATGAAGTGAGAACACACACATACGCGCGCATGCATGCACGCACGCACATGCACCCCTCCTGTGAAATACCCGTGCTTATACAGATCTGCTAGAAAATATACTTGGTTTTGATTTTGGAAACAAGGCTCCTTTCTCTCTTGATAGGTGCTCAATAATTGCCGCTTTTAGAGGGAGTGTTTGCTGTCTTCAGTGGTAGATGACTCTGATGGAGGGAGATTGCTCTGGAGAAACTTATGGGGTACTATGAAGCTATCACTGGTGAAATGCTGCTATTGGGAGACCTTTGGAATAACAGCACCTGTGCTGACAGTGAGCTGCAATTCTCGGTATTTTCCACAGAATCCAGAGAGGGTGAGCAAACAGGGCTTTCATCATGTTCCCAGGAGTTTATGGGGTGGCCCACTCCTGTACTCACACACCTGCAAGTTTTCCCATTCACATCATCTGACTTTATGGCTGGAATTACAACTATAATATAATATAATGGCCCAGTGAGGTTCTAAGCCAGGCCCACCTTGCCAAAGGTTTCACAACCTAAGAGAGACATATGCTGTCTCTACTATTAGAACAAAACAAAAAACAGGAAAAAAAAGACAAAGGCAAGAAACAGTTCCATAAGAAGTTCTGTCCTGTTTTCAGTAATCAACAGCAAAACTAATTATCCCATAGAGATACTACTTGACATCATTTTAGAAGAAGTGAAAGCTAATGAGTAAGGGGGGGCACTTATAAAGTGCTAGATGCATTGATATAGTACTTATTGTAGCAGCCATATGAGGACTGTCCCATTTTATAGATGATAAAACTGAGTCTCAGAAGTGGAGCGACCTCTCTATGATGGCACAAAACTACTCTAGTCTGTGTTTTCAGTCCTATTTGCTACATAAAAGTAAGAAAGTAACAGCTGCACAAAAAAGACTGAACATGAGATGAGACAGAATTCTTACTTTGAGGTTCTCACTGTAACACCCTGATACAATCAAAGCTTGCCTCCAAAACCCCTAAGCTATAAAGTACCCTGAGCAATCCAACTTTGGCTGCCTCCCAACAATCCAGTATGTTTTCTTACTTTGCCAGTTCCAGGGACACCAGTCATGTGTCCACTCTTCCTTGCTTTAGGAATTAGAGTCCATGTTATTTGGAAACAGAAATAAAAACAGCTCAGTTTAAGATGCTTCAATCAAATGGGGCAGTGGGGGTGAGGTGGGGGTGGAGAGGTGGGAGTGGGAGGACTGCATTTCAAGTTTCCAGTGCCTCATGTTGGGACCTTAGAACTTACTAGAAAGATCATAGGTTCTTAGGTTTAAATTTAAAGCATGAGGCTCTATGTGCATGCTTGTGGTGACCATCAAGGAAGCACCAGATTAAATGAGGCACCCGGTTTTCATGAACAGCACCCATTTAGTTTATTGGCACCCACATCTCTGCTTGAATGCTCTTTCATTTCATCACAAATCTCTCTATGAAAGTATATGGCTGTCTCTTAAAGCCATTTATGTTCAATGCTTCAGTGCCTTTCCTTGGTGACATTTTCCATATGTTCCTTTCAGGGAAATGGTTCTGTTTCAATTAACAGAACAGCACACCAATCAGTATCGAAAGGCAGGGAAAGAAAGGAAGGACAGTCAGGCGTGAGCCAAGAACATGGGGTATGAATGTAGCTGGTCCAGTAAAACTCATGTTTTAGAAGGCAAACAGTTTGGGCCAAAAGAAAATGAACCTAGCATTTATCCCAAAGAAATCAGTGGGCTCTGAAATTGAATTTATAATTCAAACATTCTGGGCCATATGCAACTTGAGACGCACAACTGGTAGCACTACTGGGGATTTATGACTTATGACCTGTTCATATTTAATTTGTAACCAAATACTTCCCCTTCCTCTTAGCTACCTTAGAACTCCTGATTAACTCTTGTTTTTACAGGTCAGAGGTTAAATAAAGGAAGGGAAGCACTCTGGGGTGAGACTGCCCAGAGCACCACATCCAAGAGTGACCCTGTGTAAGGAACATTAAAATGAGTGATAAGACCAGAGACTGCTCCAGACCGCTGCTGTTCAAAACCTCCTGTGGGTGAAAGGCAGACCCGTGCCAGGAGAGTTGGCAACAAAGACAGACAGGAAGTTAGTCTCTCAAGTTACTTCTAGTGACTGCCTGACTCTCTCACTAAGACAATTCTAAATAATTTTGTAAATAACACTTAAAGTTTTGAGGAAAAGAATAGGAAGAGTTTATGTAAGTTAAGCAATCCTCCTTTTCTTGCTTCCCTCAGCCACAGCAATCTGTCTCAAGCACCAGACTCTGCTACTCAGGAGAAACCCTCTGCCTCTACCTAATTCTGTAGCAGTCCTACACTGGGCAGAGGGAAACAGAATTCTCTATGCAAGTGCAGTAACCCTTGAGAAGAGAACATAATCTGTTCAACTATGACTACAAAATCTACCTAGCTCCAAGCACCTTTGTTGCTGTGTTGCTCATGATACAACAAAAAGATTAAAATAAAGACTTCTATTTATTTAGGAATTTACTATATGCCAGGAGCTCACCAAGAATTTTCTTATTGACTCTTAGTGATTTCAAGTAGATGCCAGAAAGTGATTTAGGAAACTGGAGAACATAAAGGATAGGTACTAGGTAACTTGTTGAAATCACATGAACTCAAAATTCAAGGTAAAGCCCAAGTCTGCATGAGTTGCTATTCCATCAGGTACTCATTCTCCAAAGGAACTGTAGAATGTCCTCTGGACAGCTCATATACAGTGCATCATCATCAATGTCTCTAAGACGTTGTAAAAATGGAACAATTCTTATCTGGCAGCAAGAATTTATTTCCTTTATTTCCTAACATAATCAAGGTTCCTGAGCAGAGAGCTGAATGGCCACTAGGGCAAAGTTTCTGATGTGAAACTATTGTGGAATTATCAATGTCCTGAGAGGGGCAAAAAGTAGACCACTTGGGAAAATGTGAGCAGCAATGGCTGGACCAACCCAAAGGAAGGAAGGAAGGAAGTCACACATTCTGTACCATACCAACAACAGCCAGCTATTAGGTGAAGCTGAGCTTTTCTCTCTTGCAGCAGAAAAGAGGAACCCAGACCTGAACAAGCCAAGAGCTAGGAATCCAGGACATGGTGATCAGAAGTGGGATACCAAATTGGCATTAGTTACTCTCTGCTGTGACCATTACACCCTACTAACCAGTCAGCTCTCAGTTTTCAAATAACCTTTATGCTTTGGGATTGTTGCTTTATTAGAAGTCAGGAAAAGATGTTGTAAATGTTACAAAAGTCTAAAATTGGTATTATAACCCCCCTTGAAACATGATTGCACTTTAGAAACTTTAAAAAAGAAACACCAAAAACCCAACTTTGGAAAAGGGTACTCAAGTCAGCACAATTCTGGGCAGAAACTAGTTCCTCTGATATAATTTCTTAAAGTCCTCCAGTATGAAAGAGCGAGGAAGCTATCTTTTAATGAGTAACTACTAAAATTTATAGAAAGATCAGAAAATGAATCTATTTTAACCTTACTTTTATCTGTATTAAATCTTGTGACTTAATTTTGGTAGCATGTTATATAAATAGTAGTTATTTCTTATAACTGCAAAACAAACACACATTTAAACATGTGCTAAGAGAATATTTAAATAAACTGTATTCAATCCAGGCAACAGATATGGTATTTTGGTGTGTTTTTTAGTCATATGAGACAATTCCTATGAAATAAGATAGAAGAAAAATGGTATGGTACACACTTTATCATGCATAGTCATGCACACTCTCAGAGAGAAGAAATAAAACATTACTAGTATTGATTTCAAGGTTATGAACTATAAAAAACATTTTATTTTTTCCACATTCTTTCCTAGATCTCCTATGGTTTATGTATTGAGCATGTGATATTTTAAAAGTTAAAAAAGAAAGTCTTTTCAATGCCATGCTAATCACAATTGAAAGCACCCTAAGTGTACAATAAGAATGATTAGAATGAGCTACAAGATTTCTACTTCTAGCAAAGTATTTAGCACACAAAATATTTATAATATATTTAGATGTAAAAGCAGGCTCTATATTATGTACAAATGTTTTCTCATAATCTCCACAACAAATATGTATCATTTTTTTTTGCTGGTAGTGAAACTCAGTGGTAGAGGCCCTAGGTTTAATATCTAATACCAATAAACAACTTTATTATTATATTAATAAAAATGCCTCTCTTAAACAAATGCTTCCAGGCTTCCAACTTATGGTCTTCTTGCTGGAATTTGGGAGGCAGGCCACAGGGAGCAGAATGGCAGCCTGTTTCCTTGCTTCATATATATCTTCACTTCTGTGATGATGTAGTTCCCAGATGAACCCCAAAATGAAATGGTAACTGAGGCTCTAATAATTGCTCATACTCAAGCCTACTGCTCTTTCCCTACACAACTTCTACCAGTTTTGGTTCTAGGACAGAAGTAGTTAACTAAGCTTCTCAGTAATTTTCTTTAGGGTTGGTAGAGCTGTCTTCAACAAACCCTGACACTCTTCTTGAGGAAAAGGAGAAGAAAAAGGGAAAGGAAAAGAAGGAAGAGGAGGATAAGGAAAAGGATGAGAAAGAAGAGGAAGAGAAGAAAGAGGGGAAGAAGGAGGAGGAGAAGGAAGAATAAGAGAAGAAAGAGGATGAGGAGAAAGAGGAAGAGGAAGAGGAGAAGGAAGAGGAGGAGGGGAAAAGAAAGAGGGGGAAGGAAGGAAGGAAGGAAGGAAGGAAGGAAGGAAGGAAGGAAGGAAGGAAAAGCAAAAGAAGTAAGAATCTACTTTTCCCTGTTATATTTGGGAGCCAAATCTGCAAGGCTGGACCATTTGTACCAGTGTTTAACAAGAACCCATGAATGTCAATCCAGAGCTAGACAGCTGGGGGGGAAAAAGTAATACAGAGCTGCTTGTTCTCCAGGAGTTTTGAGTCTCCCGGGAGACAGACATGGAACATGGACAGCAAGGAAGGACATTTCAACTAAATTGGGGGGGGGGGGGGCACAGCCATATCAAGGCAGAAAAGACGGCTAAGTTAGAAGTCACTTCCACCTAGAGGAAACAAAATATAACAAAGACTCAAAAAGCTACAAATGGCTTACTTTGGGGGAGGGTTTTGTGTGTGTGTGTGTGTGTGTGTGTGTGTGTGTGTGTGTGTGTGTGTGTGTGTGTGTGAGTGATATGGTTTCAGAGAATGAGGATGGGGTGGAGGAAGGAATCTTGGTATAGAACTTAGGGCATTTCACTAAGGAGCCTTCCAGACTGGACTCTAAACTAAGTTCAGCTCTTTTCCTGAGAGCAGAAGAGAGATCAGATAAATCATGGTGCAGAAGATGTACACATTTGGGACCAGACAGACTGGAAGGCTTAGGGCACAGCAGTGGAAGTCCTCGGTGGATGCGGCAGGAGAGGCTCTGGTTTTTTGTTTTGTTTTGTTTTTCATTACTGAGCATAGTTTTAAAAGGATCTGATTCTAGGAGGTCAGACCTGAAACTGAGTAACTGTCAGCCAAGAGGCTGGCTGGAACCTGCTAGTCAGATGGCTGCCTGCCTCCCTCAGAAGTAGCAGATGTTACAAAACAGAAGGGGAGATTGCAGATGTATAGTCAGACAGCCTAGAACAACAGGTGCAGTTTCCCTAGAGCTGTCACCTCCTCTCTCCCAGGCTGCCTCCCTCTATAAAAGGACAATACTCCTTGTTTACCTAAAAAGGTAGAAGTTTAGAATAAGTTAAGCAAACTATCATAAAAGTAACTATCACAGTTCAAGGAACTGTGTATCAAGTTGATTGTGTATTCAGTGTATCAAGTACTGAAAATAGGAAGCTTCTGCTTTTATTTTTAGGTCAGATTTCTCAGGAGAGAGAACGGGGTCCAGCCATATTTGCAACAGCTTTTAGACGCCTGTAAAATGCTCAGTGCTACAAGTATATAGATATTCTTTATGATTTAACAGACCAGTGGGCTGAGCCAATGGGGATTTCTACATTAATATTTATTCACTTAACCCAAGATAAAGATTTTATTTCAAATACAGAATAAATGCAAAGGGAAAAAAATTTAAGGTGGGAGCACACATACAATACCAAAATTAAGGAATAACTGACTCACTATAAGCTGACGTTACAATTTTTTTGTGCTTTCCTAACTGAAGAAAAATCATAGACAGCACTTAGCTAACTAATTGGCTAAGACCCAACCCTAGAGGATTTAGCATGCTGTGGTGATGTGAAAGACAAGACCCTAAGAGCTAGCATTAAAGACACAAAAGGATGTTAGCAATTTTGCCTTTCACGTGTTACAGCTTAACTTTATTTTTTAAGTTATAAACTGATTGGCCTAGTAGCTCAGATTTATTAACTCATAATTTATATTAGCTCATTACTCTTGTCTATGTTAGCCATGTGGCTCAGTACCTAATTCGGCAAGGCAGTCCCATCTTGCTTCGTCTGTGTCTGTGTGGCAACTGCAGACTGCGTTTCCTTCTTCCCAGCATTCTAGTTTCCCTGCCTCTCCTTCCTGCCTGGCTACTGACCAATCAGCATTTTATTAAAAATAATACAAGTGACAGGATAAAAGATCACTGTCCCACAGCACTCCCCCCCTTTTTTAAAACAAGAACCCTGAATCTAATATCCTTTGTTTAGCTTTTTTCCTGACCATTATTCATAACAACTTGTAACCAACATTCTAAACAAAGGAAAATATCCATAGTCCATTTTTTGGGAATGTGATCATAGTTTTTCAGGCTACTTTCTGCTGAATTGGGGTGTACAGCTTAACTTTTATGGCTCTCAAGTAGAACAGTTCCAGGTAACTGAAAGACCAGCTTTACAGGAGGGGCCATTCAATAGAAGGGAGGAAGGGTGCCTGGCTATCTCAGCCCCATCAGGCATGGTCTCTTCCTCCCCTGAGCTGGCTGTTCTCAGTCATATATGACAGATAAGAGTCTACTGCTATACCTTAGGAATGACCTGCTTAAGGTCATCATCACACTAATAAGGGACAGTAAGGGATTGAAGCAAAAAAATCCACCATTGACAGGCATAAGATGAAGCACGCTCACTCTGTGTCCCTACATATCCTTAAATGAGTTAGCTACATATGGCTGCATAAGAACCACCCTCAATCAAAATATATACTTCCAAGACCCCAGAATGTTCTCTTGTGTCCTACCCACACTATAGTCAGATCATCTGTTCTCCACCTGTTTTTCCTATCATCGCTACCTTTTAAAAACCCAGTTATTTTTAATGTAAAGGAAAATCCAATCATTTGACAAAAGCACTCATAGGTGTAGCTGTCAGAAGACAACTAGGACAGAGAAGACAGCCTACTCAAAGCAGGCTCTACTGTGCCCTGCTAGTCTGATGGAGGAGTGTCTATGTGTTACTTTCATTATTAGTAAAGGAAACTGCCTTGGCCCTTTAAGAGACAGAAAATTAGGTAGGCGGAGTAGACAGAACAGAATTGTGGGAACAAGGAAGCAGAGTTGGGGAGACGCTTCAGGCATTCGCCATAGTGAGTCTCCATGCTTCTCCTCTCCAAGATGGACGCAGGTTAAGATCTCTCCTGGTAAGCCACACCTCGTGGTGCTACCCAGATTACTAAATATGGGTTAAAGGAAGATGTGAGAATTAACCAATAAGAGGCTGAAACTATGGGCCAGGCAGTGTTTTAAAAGAATACAGTTTCCGTGTAATTATTTCGGGTGTAAAGCTAGCAGGTGGCCGGGTGGCGGGACGCAGCCCCGCCGCTTCTTTCAACACTAGTCAACCCTCACCCCACTCTCAGTTCTTATACCCTCTTATATGCTGCCTGATCTTTTAATTTTACCTCTTCCAGAATGCCAGAAAAGTGGGGGAAATATAACACATAACTTTTAATCTGGCTTTTTTTTTTTTTTTTTGAGACAGGGTTTCTCTATGAAACAGTCAGTCCTAGTTGTCTTGAAACTCACTCTGCAGAACAGGTTGGCCTTGAACTCACAGAGATTCGCCTGCCTCTGCCTCCTGATTGCTAGGATTAAAGGTGTGTACCACCATTACCTGGCTAATCTGGTTTGTAATATATTTTAAACCATAGTTTTTATTTTACTCTTTTTTTTGCTTTGTTTATATTTTGCTATCTACTGTTACCAAGGAAGGACAAGTTTTAAAGGTAGCATAGTCCCATGGGCACGTTATTCCACATGAGAGGATATTATAAGAATGCTTCTAATCTACTGATGCATTAGAATAGTAGGTCATTCAGAACCTTACCATTTTGTTAAAATTAACATGTGTGAAAGTAGCCATCCATGTTTACACTGCACATAACTCTGTACTGTGTTTTCTCTTAACCCAGACGCCTGGCTCAGTATGGATGGTCTGTCCAGATTTTGCTTCTTGATCAGAAAAGTGAGAACTCTCAAGTTTTTGTGACCTGATTCAGGAAGGTGACAAGAAGTGTAAGAGTAGTCAGATGTTCTAAACTGTTTGACTTTTATTCTATAGGAAGAATGTGAGCACAGAGAATATAAAGAAAATCCCCTGGACACACCCACAGAATCCAAGAGACATCCAAACAAGCCAACAAGTAGTTAGCTCTCACAAGTGAGTGGAAGCTCTCTAACACTACTCTTTCTCTGTCCTTTTCCCATCCAGTATCCTAGCAAGCAAGGTGCAAAAAGGGGGGAGCAGTTCTCTTGCCTGGGATAAGGAACTGGAAGTTCTTCAATGATTAGAACTGTCCTGAAGCTCAAAGTTACATCTGTATTTAATCTGCACAGTCTAATACTAACCAGGATTTGAAATGATATCTGTTCATCTCTGTCTTCTGCATAGTTTGATAACATCTCTGACATTTGCTGGTCTTAAGACTTCAATGGCTCATTTGGTCACCACACATGCATTGATGGTGGTGCCCTTTGAGAATTCTGAAGCAAATGGGTGAATCAGACACTATTTCTAGTCTCAAGGAGCTCAGTGTCTAGTAAGAAATCAGACCTGCAGTCAGCAAGTGTCACAACTGAGACACATGCTATGAAGGAAGTAGCTTAGGCAACCTAGATCTCACTCACCATTCCATGTGCAAGAGAGGCTACCAGACCCAACAAAAAAGTTGTAATTGTAAAATTAAGGTGCTGGAGAGATGGCTCAGCATTTAAGAGCACTGGCTACTCTTCCAGAGACCCAGGTTCAGTTTCTGGCACCTACATGGTAGCTTACAACCATCTCTAAGTCCAGATCTGGGGAATGGATGCCTCTTTTTCTGACCTGTGGGGACACTGCAAACAAGTGGTACACAAATATGCATGCAGACAGAAAAAAATCTAAACATATAAAATAAAAATAAATAAATATAAAAATCTTAAAATTTATGAAAATTTTATTTGATTTTTATTTAGCTTTTACTAGGGTGTGTGGGCAGTACTAGGGACTGAACCCTGGACTTTGCAAATATTAGGCACTCTACCATTGAGCTACATTTCCAGCCCGTGTGTGTGTGTGTGTGTGTGTGTGTGTGTGTGTGTGAAGACAGCAATAGATCATCTACTTACAGATGAATAGCTGAATAAAGATCACCAGAATCCTAAATCCAATAGTAGTTCCACACAAAAGGTTATCTGATTTATATGAACAATTTTCCTTTACTTTTTTTCTGCTAGTTTTTTTTAAAAAGGCACTTTTGTCTGGGTCCAGAATATAAAATCAGGAAATAAAATGGCAAGTCTTACAACTGTGAACTTGAATCAGCTCATTACAGACCAAAGAGACATATTTGAATGCATATTGCTACATTCATTTACCTATTCTGCTGAGCCGTTCAATTACACGATTTTGTATAAAAAATACAGTATGTTTCTTTCAAAAGCTGGTATTTGGAGAAAAGTTATTAGAACAGCATGTTATGATATGCTAATACAAAGGTTTCATTTAATGGACAATGGCAATTTCTGAAATGTTCCCTGTACTTTAAATTATTGCACTTAGAATTCATGACTACAACATATCTCAACTTTTTTCTTTACTGCTGTACAATATACTCCACTGCCACTGTGAATGCAAACAAAAAGCATTATCACAAGAGTTTTGTTAGTGTTTGTGATCTTTGAAAAGAGCCATGTTTAAAGGTGAGGCATGGGTGCAGTAGGCTGCTCAGGCTGCATGAATGCTGAGAATGGTAAAGCACTGTAATCAAGGGTCAAAAACAGGACAGAGAGAAAAGGAAAGAAGAGGAAGTTTTAAGTCAAAATTTAAGGTCTTCTCAGAGGGAGAGGGCACCAAAGAGCGAGAGTTTATTCGAACCAGAAGCAGCTGTTACACTGGAATTAGGAAGCATCCCTAATGAATCAGCAGTTCTTGTAATACATACCCCCCACTTTGAAATGTGAGGACTCTGAGATGAAAATTTCTTTTGATATATTTTCTACAGAGACTCATTAGACAGAGAAGAGGCAAAGACTGAGCACACTCCTCTCTAAATTACAACGGCTATCTTCTGTGTCAGTCATCAAGGTTAGGTAGGCTGGACACTGGAAAACAAAGAAAATACATGGAGGAAGAGAAGCTTCTGCAGCTACACACTCTGTGAGTCACCCCAAGGAGACCTCATCAAGTGCCATGTAAAAGTCACCTCTTCCTAACCACAACCACATTATGTCAGCTAAGCCTGTTCTGTCTGAAAATGGAAATTAGAGCTGCACAAACAAGAAAAGAGCCCTTCCTTTTACATTAAGAGGGACCTCTAAATTCTAACCCAATGAAGATCTGCTTGCATAGAGAATTTTATTCCCCAGATTTTCAGTTTTTCATTAAAAAGATATGCATACATACACGCATGCAGATATTTCACACCCCAGGCTCCGTATTCCTCTTTTGTCTTTTACCATGCCTAAAAGAGGTTCTCTGCAAAAAATCAGTGTACCTGACAAACAGGCTAAAAGTTAAAGGTGTGCGTTCTGATACTATCTAGCCTACCAGGCTCTCTTCAACTTTTATCAGCCACCCTCTTCCTCCTCTCCTTCTACCTTTCTCTATCTCTGCCCCCCTCCCCTTCTGTTATAGGTTTCCAGGATTCCTGGAGTTTCAGTAAAAACCCAAGAAGCCAGGGAGAGACTTGCTGGCATGTTACTGTTAGACGAAGCAACACTAACAGTACCTATGCCTTAAACTTGAAAAGGAAAGAACATGATCCACAAAAATACTGTTTTTCACAAACTCTGAGGACTTCTTAGATACTCCCAACCAGAGTAAAAGAATGCAAAGGAGAAACAGAACTATAGATAACAGAAGCTGAGGACCAATACAAATGATCTCTGTCATTACCATGCCAGACAACAGAGGTAGAAATGAGCAGTATCTTAGAATCCTGACCATTTCGTGGGGGGACAGTTGTCCTTCCCCTACAGAACCAGAGACCTCATAGGGAGGAGAAGAGAACCCTCTACAAATGATCAGTGTACTTTCAAATTCTCAGCGGTCAAAAGTACAGGAAGTTTGTTTGAGATGAGATGAAATGTTAGAGATACATGTGAACCCAAGTCTGACACACATTACTTCCTCCCATGTGCCTTACAAATAACAGGTGGGATATGCTCCTTATCCATGACTTCACCAGGACCTCTCCCTTGGCAACTAATATCAGGTATCCTTTCATGAATAAGGCAGAAAAGTTACCTAAGACAATTTTAAAATCATGACTCACTGTTTAAGGGACCATGAACAAAACACCTTTTCCTTTGCTCTACACCACGAACATAATCCCTCAGTAGTAATCACATTCTGAAGCTGGCTCAACTGCAGGTCTGCATTCCTGCAGAAAGGTATTTACACTCTTGCTGGTCTGGTTCAAATCTTCATGGAACCTATGGTCAGCCTGGCTTTCTGTGCATAGTTTTGCTATATCTGTTTGCTGAATAACCATACTAACTTTTAAACATACATTTGATGAAAAAGGATTAAATGTATGATGAACTGGCACAGAAAGGGATCCTCAGACACCTGAAATTGCAAAAATTACTTCTGTACCAAGATATCTTCTTTAGAGATGCTTCTGATAGCAAAACTTAATGACTATGTATTTCACAAAAAGTTGAGTGAAAGATAATTATAAAACCAAATTTCACAGATTAAAAGTTGGCATGTAACTTAACCTGCCTTTTTTTCCTTTTAATAAAATAGAATTATCTAAAAAAAAAGATAGAATTATCTACTCAAGTAGTGTACTAATAGTAAGTCCACGTCACGAGCGCAACACAGCTTTCAGGCTGGAAGCAATCAATGAACAGCAGCTGCAGTTACCCTTACTAGTGACTTGTGACTTCAACAGCAGATTGTCCCTAGGTAAAAAAAGGAGATTGTTCTGAGGAAGAAAATCAGGATATATAAGGAAGTTATCAAATAAGGGTTTGTGATCACAAACATGACTTTAAAATACATATACATGTATATTATATATTACTATCAAATGAGTAAAAGGAAACATACCAGAATTTCTACTGTTGGAAGGGGAATTCAAAAAAAATTAGTTTCACTGAGTATGTGTGCATGTCTGTAATTCTAGCACTCAGGAAGGTAAGAAAGGGCTTGGGCTTCTCAAACACACACACAAACAAAAAGTATCAAAAGTTACATTTATTCAGAGTCAGTTTCATTATGTCAACCGCTGGATTAATGTTTTTTTAAGAGTCTATGCTTACTAATCAAAATGGAGAGTCTCAATGGATATATATCTACAAAATAACTCCCACACCTAAGGCTCAGGAAACAAAGAAGGGGCAGAAAGATTGTAAAGGCCAAAGAATTGGGGAGTTTGCTGTGAGATCTAGTCTCTTAGTAACCTTAGAAACTACATCCATAAAGACCAACATGACTGTCTAAACAAGAGCTAAATAAGGACAACAATAGTCATGTCTAAGTGAATGGACCACCAGGTTTCAACCCTACACAAAGAACTAAAGGCAACTAAGACATGCTGAGAGTGGGAAGAGGACACCAATTGTTTATCCAATGCCAAACAGTCGGCCCTGAAAACATACATACAAGGAACATTCTACAGACTAAGCAGGTTATATTCAGGATTACGTTTGTATATACACAGATGCATGTGACAATAATTAATGAAAAAAGAGACCATGAATTGAAGAGAGCAAGAAAGGTCAACTTTGTGGAGCTGGTCTCTCTTCACTTTTATGTGAGCACCAGGGATTGAACTCAGTTTCCCAGGCTTATAAGGCAAGCGCCTTTACCACTGAGCCTTTCTTTTTCTTACCTCAGGCATCCTTATGTAAAATAAAATTTTGTGGTCAGGTCATTGTTCTCTCTTTTGTTCCACTTCTGAATAAAGCTATCTTTGTGCTGATACCACAATATTTTGCTTATGAATTTATACTAAGTCTTTAAATGAATTTTTTCTTGTTGTTGTTGTTGTTTTTGTTTTTTAAAGACAGGGTTTCTCAGTGTAGCCTTCCTGTCCCGGAACTCATTCTGTAGACCAGGCTGGCCTCAAATTCACAGAGATCCGCCTGCTTCTGCCACCTGAGTGTTGGGATTAAAGACGTGTGTCACCAGCACCCGACAAGTAATATGAGTTCTACAGATTGTTTATTGTTCATCTTGTAGATCAGATTGAACTTCAACTCACGACAACTCTCTTGCCTCAATCTGCTGAGTGTTTGGTTTATACTCCTTTTACAAATTATTTTACCATCATAACCTAGAAATGCTGACATGTGAAACTGACCACTGCATATCTGACAACAGTTTGTATTTGGTTTCAATGGAGCACTGTGTCTTTTTATTTATTTAGTTCTTCTTTGAACATAACACATCAATGATCAGTTTGCGGAATTTGGTTGACAACTCAATGTATGTGTAATACAAAATGATCAAATTGGTAATGAGCATTATAATCTCAAAGTTCTATCCTTTATTTAAAAAATTTATTATCTTCATTATTTTTCTGTGTGTGAGCATGGGTTTGCACACATATGTGTACCATGACAACTTGTAGAAGGTCTAAGAACAACTTGTGGAAGTCAGTTATCTCCTTCTACTATGTGGGTCCTGAGTATTGAATTCAAGCTGTCCAGCTTTGGGGAAAGTATTTTTACCCAATGAGCAATCCTGCCAACCCAATATGTGTCATTTTTTGTGTTAAAATTCTTCAAACTCTTCTTTTTTGGTTATTTTGAAATGTATCATCAACTGCTTTTTAATTTTTTCTGCTTTTTTATTTTTTATTGATTTTTGTTGAACTCTACATTTTTCTCTGCTCCCCTCCCTGCATCTTCCGTCCCCCTTTTCAACCGTCTCCCAAGGTCCCCATGCTCCCAATTTACTTAGGAGATCTTGCTTTTTTCTACTACCCATGTAGATTAGATCTATGTATGTCTCTCTTAGGGTCTTCATTGTTGTCTAGGTTCTCTGGGATTGTGATTTGTGTGATGGTTTTCTTTGTTTTATATTTAAAAAACACTTATGAGTGAGTACCTGTGATGATTGTCTTTCTGGGTCTGGGTTACCTCACTCAAAATGATGTTTTCTAGCTCCATCCATTTGTCTGCAACTTCAAGATGTCATTATTTTTTTATGTTGTGTAGTAATCCATTGTGTAAATGTACCACATGTTGTTTATCCATTCTTCCATCGAGGGGCATTTAGGTTATTTTCAGGTTCTGGCTATGACAAACAATGCTGTTATGAACATAGTTGAGCACATGTCCTTGTGGCACGATTGAGCATCCTTTGGATATATACCCAAAAGTGGTATTACTGGGTCTTGAGGAAGGCTGTTTACTAATTTTCTGAGAAATTGCTACACTGACATCCAAAGGGACTGTACCAGCTTGCATTACCACCAGCATTTCCTTTACACCACAACTTCTCCAGCATAAGTTGTCATCAGTGTTTTTGATCTTGGCCATTCTTTCAGGTGTAATATGGAATCTCAGAGTTGTTTTGAGTTGTATTTCTCTGATGACTAAGTATGTTGAACATTTCCTTAAGTGCCTTTGAGCCATATTAGATTCCTCTGTTGAGAGTTCTCTGTTTAGGTCTGTACTCCATTTTTTTTATTGGATTATGTGTTCTTTTGGTATCCAATTTCTTGAGTTCTTTGTATATTTTGGACATCAGACCTCTGTCTGATGTGGGGTTAGTGAAGATCAAATTCTTGGCATAGAAGTGTATGCTGATCCAGAATCCAAGCTCTTTACAATGAAGAACTATTGTCCTTATGCCACAAAGCAGCCTTGAATGCTTGGGATAGGATACAAGAACTAGGGAAAAGGATCTAATTGTATACCAGGGTTAGGCTGGGGACAGAGAGAACCCTTTACTGACTTTTTACAAAGATTAATAAAGGCTCTGCAAATAGGAGTAACAGACCCAGAAGCTAGACAAATAATTCTTGAATCTCTGGCTTTTGAAAATGCAAACTTAGAATGTAAAAAGATAATTGATCCTTTAAGGTCTAGATCAGCACCTATGGATGAATGGATTCAGCATATGATGAATGTTGAGACGTTTGGCTATAATGATGAATCTTGGGTAGGAGAAGCGATTTCCAAAGCAGTGAGGAGACATCAAACTGGCAAATGTTTTAATTGTGGTAAGTTAGGACATCTGAAAAGGGATTGCAGGCAAGGAATTTCTAGGAATAATATCTCCTCTGGGAATGACAAAAATAGGAGACCTCAGACTTAGGGTATATGTAGGAGATGTGGTAAAGGCTGACATTGGACCAATGAATGCAGGTCAACAACAGAAAGACAAGGCAACCCAATACCATCAGAAAACCCCTTGAGGGGCCTCTTGCAGGCCCCCAAGCCAAAAGTGGCCTAGGCATTCCCAGTTACAGTGGAGAACGTGTCTCACCAAGAATATTTTAAAAATCCATTGCCTGCTGTAAAAAGCAATACTGGTCTAAATGATTGGTTAAATGTGAAGGATGTGTCCAAACATCCAGTAGGACAGAGTAAATGCATATTTTGGCAGACTTCTATTAACAATCAAAGACCAAAGCTAAGAGTCTGTATATATGGCATTTTTATTGAAGGCTTATTAGACATGGGTATGGATGTAAGTATCATTACTCCGGAATCTTGGCATCCGAATTGGCCTCTTCAAGAGGTAGATGTTCAGATCCTGGAAATTGGAACCCTATCTCATGTAAAACAAAACACAAAGTTGAATGCATAAGACCTGAAGGGCAAATAGGAAGACTAAGGCCATATATAGCCAATATTGCAATAAATTTATGGGGCCGTTTCTTATATAAAGTCCAAAAAGCATAAAAACTACTAAAATTTATTAAGTAATTCTTCAAAGATTGATTTTAAAAATCAGTTGCATTTTATACATAAGAAGATTAGAATATGTAATTAGAAATGCATGTATAGAAAATAGTTCTTATGGGGAAAAAGAACCAAAGATGTGGGTCATCATGGAGAGTATTTTAAATGTCACCAAAATAAAACTTAAATAAATTGACACCATGTTCAACATAGATCTGTTGGTTCACTTCAGTGAAGTCCAATTAAAATGTCACCCTGGATTTTATGAAAATCAACAGGAGTTAAATTTGCATAGGGAGGCAGAAAATCAAGAAAATTAAACTATTATCTGAAGAAAACAGGTGAAGAAACTTTCTAAAAAGCTACAAGGACTAACTAATACATAACAGAAGGTAACACCCAGGCACAGAAAAAATCTTGAAATATCACAGAATTGGTGCATGCAAGCACACGCCCTTCACCTCCTCCCAACAAAAACTCAAAGGAAAAAAGGATATTAGAAATATATTACAGTTTGAACTCAATACTTAAATGGGTACAAAATAAATAAAACTGGATCCCATCTGTGTACTATCCATAACAAACAATTCCAGGTGGATTAAAATTTTAAATATAAAAGACAGAAACTTAAAACCTTTTTCACAATAGTGGACAAAGATATTACAAAAGATATATAACCTCATCTCTCTCTTGAACAGAGACAAAAATTCTAAAACACATCAAGCCCAATGTGGAACGTGAAAATGCATTATTAAATAGACTGTGAACATTAAGAATTAAAAATAAAGGAAAAAGCCATGTTCTTATCAACAAATGGACCAACAGCTAGAACTGCCTTAAGAGTTTTAAAGCCTTCTCAGTAAACTAGCATAGAAGGGAACTACTTCAATCTATAGGGTATCTCTGGAAAGCAATCTTTAGTTTATATTATTATATTTATATTATGCTGTTCTCTCTACAACTGGGAACAAGAAAAGGATATTGACTCATAACATTTTTGTTCATCATTCAACATAGCACTCAGGGGCCTAACTAGAGCAACAGGAAGAAATAGAAATGAAAGGCATAAAAATCCAAAAGGAAAAAAAATCACCGCACAGAGGAAGCATGACTTTTTACACTTCCCAGAGAATCTAGGAAGTAGAACTCATGACTGACACTAGCAAGGTCACAGAATACAAGGTCAACACCCAAACATTAACTGTGCATTCTGTAGCAAGTAATAGGCAATCAGCAATATAAAGAAAAGATTCTATCTATATCATTACAAAATAAAATAAAATAACTACACACAAGTGTAACAGAAGACATGCATCCAGTTAATGAGGAAAAGCTGAGGAGAGGTATGAAGGGGAACATAAGTGAGGAGACACTTCACAGGCCCAGTGTTGTTATGATATTCTCTATAAATTGAGGTGTGGGGTCAAAACAACTGCAATCAAAATTCTTCCAGATATTTTTATGAAAACTTATTAAACTGATTATAAAATACCACTTCCCAAAATAAGGAAACACACACACACACACACACACACACTCTGAAACCATATGTGGAGAATATATGTGACCAATATTTATTTCTCATTCTAAAGCCATAAAAACTAAGACACCAAGGGATAAGGACTAACAAATACATGTATAGCCTACATCCATCATACACATTCACTACCATGGAGCCAAAGTAATCCAATGAGGAAAAGTGTTTAAAGAGAATTAAAATATTAAAATGACTGAGTAATTACACAGGAAACAGTGAGCATGTATTACTACCCTATATCACATGCAAAGGCTAGTTTTAGATAGTTCATTGACCTATATATAAATTTTAAAGTTTGTAGACTAGAGAAAAAGAAACTATTTGAAGACACAAAGTTTTCTTACAACAACAACAACAACAAAAGAATCCTAACTGGATATACTTAAAACTTCATTAGCCAAGAAAGCTCTGCTTATTAAAAGGCACTATAAAGAAAGTGAATAGGGCTGGCGAGTTGGTTATAAATATTTGCTGTTGCTGCAGAGGATGTGGGTTGAGTTCCTAGCACTCATATGGCAACTCACAATGGTCTATAATTCCAGTTCCAAAGAAACCACTGTCCTCCTCTGGCTGTCACAGCCTTCAGGCATGCACTTGTTACACATACATACAGGCAAATCATGCACCCATATAAAATAAAAATAACTCTTAAAAAGAAAAGAGAAAGTAAATAAGCAATTTCTATTCTGGGAGAAAATATTTCCCAACTATAAGGACCTAGATAAAACTCAAACACTAAAAATAATTAAAGATTGGACCAGATCCTTTGACTGCCAATAAGCATATTTTTAAAATGCTCATTAGCCACCAGAGAAATGTAAATGATAAAAAGCTGACAACACAAAAAGTAGGTATATAGAGAAACCAGAACTAACACTACTGATAGGAAAGCAAATAGTGCACTTTCAGAAAACATTTGGAAATTTCTTATAAAATTCAATATACAATTGAGGTACATGGCATGAAAATACCAGAGTGAACTCAATATTTTGTACAATATATGCTAAGTTTAAAATGACAAAAAGCCCCATCCTGTGATGTAGCAATTTATTTCAGTTTACCTAAGAAGCATAAAAATGCATAGCCACAGAAAGTTCAGTGAAGTTTTGCTCCTTAACAGTCAATAACTGGAACAACCCAGCTGATAGTCTACAAGAACAATAAATAGTGATATAAACATGCAATGGACTAACTTTCAGTAATAAACTGAACTGTTAACCAAACAGCATGGGTACATTTCAAAAAAGTCCTGGCTCAAAAAAGTCTTCTGTTAGAATACATAGGATTTCACAGGGAATGTTTGTGCACGCCTTTAATCCCAGCAGGTAGGGCCCAATCTCCAGGAGCAGGAATGAGGGCCCAAGAGTCCTAAGGGAGTAGGCAGGAAGGCCAAGCAACCTACAGGAGCAGGCAAGCAAGGCCCAGGCAACCTCTGGGAGCAGTCAAGTGAGGCCCGAGCAAACTCCAAAGGGCAGGTAGAAAGGCCCAAGCTAACTCTAAGAGCACCAAGCGCTGAGCAACCCATGACTGGAACCATGGCAGGACTCGACCTCAAGGAGAGACCATCTGTGCCTTAGATCCACTGGCACTGGGAGAAGTGATTGGATTACATTGATAGATTTTCGTATGTTGACCGAGACATGCATCTCTGGGATGAAGCCTACTTGATCATAATGGATGAATTTTTTTGATGTGTTCTTGGATTTGGTTTGCTAGTATTTTATTGAGAATTTTTGCATCGATGTTTATGAGTGAGACGGTCTGTAATTCTCTTTCTTGGTTGAGTCTTTGTGCAGTTTTGGTATCAGGGTAACTGTAGCTTCATAAAAAGAGTTTGGAAATGACTCTTCTGTTTCTATTATGTGGAACACATTAAGGAGTATAGGTATTAGCTCTTCTTGGAAGTTCTGGTAGAATTCTGCACTAAAACCATCTGGCCCTGGGCTTTTTTTGGTTGGGAGGTTTTTGATGACAGCTTCTATTTCCTCACGACTTACAGGTCTATTTAAATTGTTCACCTGGTCTTGATTTAATTTTGGTATATGTTATTTATCTATTTTTAAAAAGTCCATATCTCCTTTTGCTCCTCATCAGGACCTTGGGAGCTCAGTCCGGTGCTCCTATGTGGGGCTCTGTCATTTTCTCCATCCAACGCCAGGTGAAGGTTCTAAGTGATATGCAAGATATTCATGAGTATAGGATCTGGACATTTCTGGCACCCTCTACTCAGCTGCCCAAGGAACTAGCTGGGGGCGTCTTCCTGGACACCTGGGAACCCCTCTAGAGTCAAGTCTCTGCCAACCCTAGAATGGCTCCCTTAATTAAGATATATAATTCCTTGTTCCCATATCCACCCTTCCTATATCCCAACCATCCTATTCCCCCAAGCTCTTCCCATCCTCCACTTCACACTTTTCTCTCCCCATCCCCCCATCCCATCCCACCCCCAAGTTCCCATTTTTTGTCCGGCAATCTTGTCTACTTCCAATATCCAGGAGGATAACTATATGTTTTTCTTTGGGTTCACCTTCTTATATAGCTTCTCTGGGATTTTTTTACGAATTATAGGCTCGATGTCCTTTATTTATGGCTAGAAACCAATTATGAGTGAGTACATCCATGTACATCTTTTTGGGCCTGGGTTACCTCACTCAGTATGGTTTTTTCTATTTCCATCCATTTGCATGCAAAATTCAAGATGTCATTGTTTTTTACCGCCGAGTAGTACACTAATATGTATATATTCCACACTTTCTTCATCCATTCTTCCACTGAAGGGCATCTAGGTTGTTTCCAGGTTCTGGCTATTACAAATAATGCTGCTATAAACATAGTTGAACAAATGCTTTTGTAATATGATTGGGCATCTCTTGGGTATATTCCCAACAGTGGGATTGCTGGGTCCTGGAGTAGGTTGATCCCAAATTTCCTGAGCAACCTCCACACTGCTTTCCAAAGAGGTTGCACAAGTTTGCATTCCCACCAGCAATGGATGAGTGTATCCCTTACCCCACAACCTCTCCAGCAAAGGCTATCATTGGTGTTTTTGGTTTTAGCCAATCTGACAGGTATAAGATGGGACCATGAGGGGTGCGTTCACCCATTGAGACGGTGGGACAGATCTAACGGGAGACCACCAAGTCCAGTTGGAATGGGACTGATGGAACAGGGGACCAAACCGGACTCTCTGAATGTGGCTGACGGTGGAGGAGGACTGAGAAACCAAGGACAACGGCGATGAGCTTGAACTCTACAGCATGGACGGGCTCACTGTGAGCCTTGTCAGTTTGGTTGCTCACCTTCCTGGACTTAGGGGGAGTTGGGAGGACCTTGGACTTAACATAGTGAAGGGAACCCTGATGGCTCTTTGGCTTGGAGAGGAAGGGAGTGGGGGTATGGGTGGAAGGAAGGGGAGGGAAGGGGGAGGAGGAGGGAAGGAGATGGAAATTTTTAATAAATGAGAAAAAAATGCCAAAAAAGAAAAACAAAGACAGTAAAAAATAAATTTAGAAAGGCAAAAAAAAGTCCATATCTTTTACATTTTCCAAATTTGGAAGGAGGGAGAATATGAGCAAGGAAGTCAGGACCACGAGGGGGTTGGTTCACCCACTGAGATAGTGTGCCTAAGCTAATGGGAACTCACCTAATCCAGCTGAACTGGGACTGAACGAGCATGGGATCAAACTGAACCCTCTGAATGTGGCTGAGAAGCCAATGATAATGGCCCTGGGATTTTTCTCTACTGCATATACTGGCTTTTGGGGATCCTATTTTATTTGGATGCATACCTTCCTAAGCCTGGATGTAGCAGGAAGGGCCTTGGACTTCCTACAGGGCAGGGTACTTTGCCCTGTCTCAGGATTGGAGGGGGGGAAATGGGAGAGAAATGGAAAGAGGGAAGGAAGTGGAAATTTTGATTGGTGTTATTTATAAAGTAATAAAAAAGAAGTACAAAAACAAAATTTAAAAAAAATTGTAAGTCAATAAAACCCTTAAAGAAAACCAAGAAAAAGCAATAAAACAGGTGAAATAAAACAGGTTCAACATTTGAAGACTGATACAGAGACAATAAAGAAGACACAAGAAGAAATGGAAAATATGAGAAAAAGATCAGAAACCACAAATGTAAGCATAAACAGCAGAATATAAGAGTTGGAAGAGAGGAAATAAGACTCATCGGTCAAATAAAATGTTAAATTTAACAGAAGCTTAACAAAAAACACCCAGGAAATATGGAACACCACAAAAAGGCCAAACCTAAGATTAATAGGGATAAAAGAAGAAGTCCAGCTCAAAAGCACAAAAAATATACTCAACAAAATCACAGAAGAAAACTTTCCCAACCTAAAGAAGTACACACCTGTGAAAATACAAAAGTTTACAGAATACCAAATAGTCTGGACCATAATAACCAAAACACTAAACAATAAGAATAAAGAAAGAGTATTAAACAGCTGAAAATGAAAAACGTCAAGTAACATATAAAGGCATATCCATCAGAACTACACCCGACATCTCAATGGAAACAATGAAAGACAGAAGGTGCTGGTCAAGAGCTATGCAGACAATTAAAGATCACAGATTCAAGCCCAGGCGACTATACCCAGCAAAACATTCAATTACCATAAACGGAGAAAATGACAGAATCAGATTTAAACAATACCTAGCCACAAATCCAGTCATACACAAAGTACTAGAAGAAAAACTCCAACTCAAGGAAGTCAGTTACACCCACAAAAATACAGACAATAGATGATCTCACAGCAGCAAATCCCAAAGAAGGGGAAAACACACAATAACATCTCCAAACTAAACTAAGAAGAACCAGCAATCACTGGTCATTAATATCCCTTAATATAAATGGCCTCAGCTCACCTATAAAAAGACATAGGCTAACAGAGTGTATAAGAAAACAGAATTGATCCTTCTGCTGCATACAAGAAAACACGCCTCAACCTCAAAGGCAGATATCAGAGGCAAGGTTTGGGAAAATATTTTCCAATCAAATAGACCTAAGAAACAAGCTGGTGTAGCTAGCTACCCTAATATCCAACAAAATAGACTTTAAATTAAAATCAATCAAAAGAGACAAAGAAGGCCATTTCATATTTGTCACAGGAAAAAATCCATCAAGAGGAAATCTCAGTACTGAACATTTATACCCCAAATACAAGGGCACCTTCATATGTAAAAGAAACATTACTAAAGCTTAAATCAACATTAACCACCACATACAAATAGTGGGGACTTCAAGACCCTACTATCACCACTGGACAGAAACTTAATGGAGAAATAAAGGAACTAACAGATGGTATGACTCAAATGGACTTAACAAATAAATATTAAACATCCAAACATAAGAGAATATACCTTCTTCTCAGCACCTCATGGAAAGTTCTCAAAAACTGGCCAAATACTTGGGGAAAAAAAAAAAAAAGCAAACCTCACGTGTCTGAGGTCGCCTTGGAATACCAGGTATCCCTGCTTCAATGCTGAGGAGTTTCATCCAGATGGTGAGTGTGTGCTATCCCTGGGCAGACTATCCCGGAAGAGAGCACAACCTCCCTACCCCAGCTCTTGCTGCAGGGCTACTGTTTTCCACTTGACCCTGCCCTGCCCCCACGTCTGCCCTTGTGTCTGAGGAGGCCTTGGAATACTAGGTATCCAAGTTTCAGTGCTGAGGAGTTTTGTCCAGACAGGCAGGAAAAGTTCCTGCTCCTGCACCGAGGAGATCCACACAGAGAATCAGTCACAGCAGACTGGACCAAGACACCAAGACTCTCCTGGCTCCATTTGAAGGAAGAGATGGGCAGGCATCAATGCAAGAATTCCTACAACAACCTGAAAGGCTACATGGATCCCGAAACAAGAAGAATTGAATACCCTACTCCAGAAGAAATGGAAGAAATCGACTTTGAAGGGAACATTATAAAAATATTAGAGGACCTTAAACAGGAGGTGAAAAACTGCCATAAAGAAATAGAGATGAGCCGGGCGGTGGTGGTACACGCCTTTAATCCCAGCACTCGGGAGGCAGAGGCAGGCTGATCTCTGAGTTTGAGGCCAGCCTGGTTTACAAGAGGTAGTTCCAGGACAGGCTCTAGAAACTACAGGGAAACTCTGTCTCGAAAAACCAAAAAAAAAAAAAAAAAAAAAAAAAAAAAAAAGGAGAGAGAGATGACAAACAAAAAGGTTGAGGAAATGGATAAAGCTCTCAAAGATACCCAAGAAAAACAGAAAAAAAGAAACAAGAAAAAGCAATCAAACAGGTAAGGGAAACAGTTCAAGACTTGAAAAATGAAATGGAGGTAATGAAGAAAACAAAAAACTGAGGGAAGGCTGGATATGGAAAATCTGAGTAAACGAACAGGAACTGCAGAGACAAGTATTACCAACAGAATACAAGAGATAGAAGAAAGAATTTCAGACACTGAAGATACTACAGAGGAAACGAACTCACTGATTAAAGAACAAAACAAATCCAACAAATTCTTAACACAAAATATCCAGGAAATCTGGGAAACTGTGAAAAGACCAAACCTAAGAATAACAGGAGTAGAAGAAGGACAAGAGTTACAACTCAATAGCCGAGAAAATATATTCAACAAAATTATAGAAGAAAACTTTCCCAACCTAAAGAAGAATACTCCTATGAAGGTACAAGAAGAATACAGAACACCAAATAGACTGGATTAAAAAAAAAGCATCCCTTCGCCACATAATAATTAAAACACAAAACATACAGAATAAAGAACAAATACTAAGAGCTGCAAGGGAAAAAGGTCAAGTAACATATAAATGGAAACCTATAAGATTTACACCTGACTTCTCAATGGAAACCATGAAAGCCAGAAGGTCTTGGGTAGATGTACTGCAGACACTAAGAGACCATGGATGCAAGCCCAGACTACTATATCCAGCAAAGCTTGCATTCACCATTGATGGAGAAAACAAAATATTCCAGGACAAAAACAGATTTAAACAATACATTGCCACTAACCCAGCCTTACAGAAAATACTAGAAGGAAAATCACAAACCAGGGAAGCCAACAACACCCACAATGACACAAGCATTTGACAACCCTCCACCAGAACAACTCTAAGAAGGAAAACACACAAACTCTACCACCAGAAAAAAATGACCAGAGTTAACAACCACTGGTCTTTAATATCACTTAATATCAATGGACTCAATTCACCTATAAAAAGGCACAGGTTAAGAGAATGGATATGAAATCAGGACCCAACATTCTGCTGTTTACAAGAAACACACCTCAAACTTAAAGACAGACACTACCTCAGAGTAAGTGGTTGGGAAAAGGTTTTCCAATCAAATGGACCAAAGAAACGAGCGGGTGTGGCTATACTAATATCTAACAAAATTGATTTCAAACTAAAATCAATCAGAAGAGATGGAGATGGACACTTTATACTCATAACAGGAACAATTCACCAGGAGGAAGTCTCTATCCTGAATATCTATGCCCTTAATATATAAAAGCGCACACTTATGTAAAAGAAACATTACTAGAACTCAAAGCATACATCAAACCACACACTGTAATAGTAGGAGATTTCAACACTCCACTCTCACCAATGGATAGGTCAACCAGAGAGAAACTTAGCAGAGAAATAAGAGAACTATTAGATGTAATGAACCAAATGGACCTAACAGACATCTATAGAACATTCCACCCAAATAAGAAAGAATATTTCTTATTTGGTAACAAAGCAAGCATCCATAGATAAAAAGAAATTGTAGTAATCACCTGTGTACTATCGGATCACCATGGAATAAAGCTAGAATTCAACAACAATGCTACCCCAGAAAGCCTACAAACTCATGGAAACTGAACAGTAAACTACTGAACCACCCCTGAGTCAGGAAGAAATAAAGAAAGAAATTAAAGTTTTCCTTGAATTTAAAGAAAACAAAGACACATCATACCCAAACCTATGGGACACTATGAAAGCAGTGCTAAGAGGAAAGTCCATAGCACTAAGTGCCCACATGAAGAAAACAGAGAAAGCACATATTAGAGACTTAACAGCACACCTGAAAGCTCCAGAAAAAAAAGAAGCAGATTCACCCAGGAGGAGTAGAAGACTGGAAATAATCAAACTGAGGGCTGAAATCAACAAAATAGAAACACAGAAAACAATCCAAAGAATCAATGAAACAAAAAGCTGGTTCCTGGAGAAAATCAACAAGATTGACAAACCCCTAGCCAAACTAATCAAACTGCAGAGAGACAACACGCAAATTAACAAGATCAGAAATGAAAAGGGGGACATAACCACAGACACAGAGGAAATTCAGAGAATCATTAGATCTTACTACAAAAGCCTGTATGCCACTAAATTGGAAAATGTGAAAGAAATGGACACTTTTTAAAATAAGTACAATATACCAAAATTAAATCAAGACCAGGTGAAGAGTTTAAATAAACCTGTAAGTCGCGAGGAATTAGAAGCTGTCATCAGAAACCTCCCTACCAAAAAAAAGCCCTGGACCAGATGGTTTCAATGCAGAATTCTACCAGAACTTCCAAGGGGAACTAATACCTATACTCCTTAATGTGTTTCACAAAATAGAAACAGAAGAGTCATTGCCAAACTCCTTTTATGAAGCTACAGTCACCCTGATACCAAAACCGCACAAAGACTTAACCAAGAAAGAGAATTACAGACCAATCTCACTCATGAACATAGATGCAAAAATTCTCAATAAAATACTGGCAAACCGAATCCAAGAACACATCCAAAAAATCATACATTATGATAAAGTAGGTTTCATCCCAGAGAGGCAGGGCTGGTTCAACATACGAAAATCTATCAATGTAATCAATCATATAAATAAACTGAAGGAAAAAAACATATGATTATTTAATTAGATGCTGAAAAAGCATTTGACAAAATTCAACACCCCTTTATGATAAAGGTCTTGGAGAGATTAGGGATACAAGGTTCATTCCTAAATATAATTAAAGCAATATACAGCAAGCCGACAGCTAACATTAAATTAAATGGAGAGAAACTCAAAGCCATCCCACTAAAATCAGGGACAAGACAAGGCTTTCCACTCTCCCCATACCTCTTCAATATAGTGCTTTTAAATTCTAGCAATAGTAATAAGACAGCATAAGGAGATCAACGGGATTAGAATTGGAAAGGAAGTAGTCAAACTCTCGTTATTTGCAGATGACATGATAGTGTACATAAGTAACCCCAAAAACTCTACCAAAGAATTCCTACAGCTGATAAACACCTTTAGCAATGTGGCAGGATACAAGATCAACTCCAAAAAATCAGTTGCCCTCCTATACACAATGGATAAAGAAACAGAGAGAGAAATCAGAGAAACATCACTTTTCATGATAGCCACAAATAGTATAAAGTATCTTGGGGTAACTCTAACCAAGGAAGTGAAAGATCTATTTGACAAGAACTTTAAGTCTTTAAAGAAAGAAACTGAAGAGGATACCAGAAAATGGAAGAATCTTCCTTGCTTTTGGATAGGTAGGATCAACATAGTAAAAATGGCAATTCTACCAAAAGCAATCTATAGATTCAATGCAATCCCCATCAAAATCCCAACAAAATTCTTCAAAGATCTTGAGAGAACAATCAACTTTATATGGAAAAACAAAAAAACCCAGGATAGCCAAAACAATCCTATACAATAAAAGTACTTCTGGAGGCATTACTATCCCTGACTTCAAACTCTATTACAGAGCTACAGTAATGAAAACAGCTTGGTATTGGCACAAAAACAGGGATGTTGACCAATGGAATCAAATCGAAGACCCAGACATTAATCCACAAATCTATGAACACCTGATTTTCGACAAAGGAGCTAAAAGTATACAATGGAAGAAAGAATGCATCTTTAACAAATGGTGCTGGCATAACAGCATGTCAACCTGTAGAAGAATGAAAGTAGATCCATTTCTATCACCATGCACAAAACTCAAGTCCAAATGGATTAAAGACCTCAATATTAATCTGACCACACTGAATCTGAGAGAAGAGAAAGTGGGAAGTAGTCTACAACACATGGGCATAGGAGACCACTTCCTACGTAGAACCCCAGTAGCACAGACAACAAGAGCAACAATGAAGAAATGGGCCCTCCTGAAACTGAGAAGCTTCTGTAAAGCAAAGGACACTGTCACTAAGACAAAAAGGCAGCCTACTGACTGGGAGAAGATCTTCACCATCCCCACATCAGACAAAGGTCTGATCTCCAAAATATATAAAGAACTCAAGAAACTGACTTTAAACTGCTAATTAACCCAATTAAAAAATGGGGCATTGAACTGAACAGAGAATTCTCAACAGAAGAAGTTCGAATGGCCAAAAGACACTTAAGGTCATGCTCGACCTTCTTAGTGATTAGGGAAATGCAAATCAAAACAACTCTAAGATACCATTTTACACCTGTCAGAATGGCTAAAATCAAAAACACTAATGATAGCCTATGCTGGAGAGGATGTGGAGTAAGGGGAACACTCATCCATTGTTGGTGGGAATGCAAACTTGTACAACCACATTGGAAATCAGTGTGGCGGTTTCTCAGGAAACTGGGAGTCAACCTACCTCAGGACCCAGCAATTCCACTCTTGGGAATATACCCAAGAGATGCCCAATCATACTACAAAAGCATTTGTTCAACTGTGTTCATAGCAGCACTATTTGTAATAGCCAGAACCTGGAAACAACCTAGGTGCCCCTCAATAGAAGAATGGATAAAGAAGGTGTGGCACATATACACTTTAGAGTTCTTCTCAGCGGTAAAAAACAATGACATCTTGAATTTTGCATGCAAATGGATGGAAATAGAAAACACTTTACTGAGTAAGGTAACCCAGACCAAAAAAGAGGAAAATGGTATGTATGTACTCACTCATAATTGGTTTCTAGCCATAAATAAAGGACATAGAGCCTATAATTCGTGATCCTAGAGAAGCTAAATAAGAAGGTGAACCCAAAGAGAAACATATTTTTATCATCCTGGATATTGGAAATTGACAAAATTGCCGGGCAGGGGTTGGGAGCACGGGGGTGGGGGTGAGGTGGGGATAAGGGGAGATGGGGGAGAGAAGGGAGAAGGAGAGGATGGGGAGAGCTTGAGGGATGGGATGGTTGGGATGGAGGAGGGGTGGATGTGGGAGCAGGAAAGTATATATCTTAATTACGGGAGCCATTTGAGGGTTGGCAAGAGACGGAACTCTAGAGGGGTTCCCAGGTGTCCAAGGAGATGTCCCCAGCTTGTTCCTTGGGCAGCAGAGGAAAGGGTGCCTGAACTGGCCTTGTCCTATAGCCACACTGATGAATATCTTGCATATCACCATAGAACCTTCATCTGGTGATGGATGGAAACAGAGACAGAGACCCACACTGGAGCACTGGACTGAGCTCCCAAGGTCCTAATGAGGAGCAGAAGGAGGGAGAACATGAGCAAGGAAGTCAGGACCGCGAGGGGTGCGTTCACCCACTGAGACGGTGGGACAGATCTAATGGGAGATCACCAAGGCCAGTTGGAATGGGACTGATGGAGCATGTGATCAAACTGGACTCTGAATGTGGCTGACGGTGGAGGCTGACTGAGAAGCCAAGGACAATGGCGCTGGGCTTTGATTTTACTTCATGGACGGGCTCTGTGGGAGCCTTGTCAGTTTGGATGCTCACCTTCCTGGACCTGAGGGGAATTGGGAGGACCTTGGACTTCCCATAGTATAGGGAACCCTGACTGCTCTTTGGCCTGGAGAGGGAGAGAGTGGGGGTGTGGCTGGAGGCGAGGGGAGGGAAGTGGGAGGAGGGGAGGTGATGGAAATTTTTAGTAAAAAATAAATAAAAATTTAAAAAATGCAAACCTCAACAGATACAAAATAATTGGAATAACCTCATGTATCTTATCAGACCACCATGGCTTAAAGTTAGAATTCAACAGCAGCACTAATTTGAGAAAGCCCACAAACACATGAAAATTGAACAATGCTCACCTAAATCACTGTCAATGAAGAAATAAAAAGAAATTAAAGACTTCCTAGAATTCAATGAAAATGACCATACAACATACCCAAATTTATGGGATACAATGAAAGTAGTGTAAAGAGGAAAGTTCATAGTACTAAATGTCTCATAAAGAAGCTGGAAAAGTCCCACACTAGCAAGTTAACAGAACACCTGAAAGCTCTAGAACAAAAAGAAGCAAACTAATCTAAGAGAACTAGATGGCAGGAAATAATCAAATTGAGAGCTGAAATCAATAAGATAGAAACAAAGAAAACAATATAAAAAAATCAATGAGACAAAGAGTTGGTTCTTGGAAAAAAATCAACAAAACAGACAAACCTTTATCCAAACTAACCAAAATGCAGAGAGAGAATATCCAAATTAATGAAATCAGAAATGAAGAGAGGGACATAACAACAGACATGGAGGAAATACAGAGATTCATCAGATCATATTTCAAAAACCTGTACTCCACAAAATTGGAAAATGGACAATTTTCTGGATAAATGTAATTTACCAAAATTAAATCAAGATCATATAAGCAAATTAAACAGACCTATAACCATTAAGGAAATAGAAACAGTCATCAAAAGTCTCCCAACCAAAAAAAGCCTAGGACCAGATGGTTTCAAGTGTAGAATAGCCCTTGTAGACCAGGCTGGCCTCAGCCTCACAGAGATCCACCTGCCCTCTGCCTCCCAAGTGCTGTGATTAAAAGCATTCACCACCACTGTCCAGCATTCTACAAGATGCTTCAAAGAAGAACTAATACCAATATTCCTCAAATTATTCCACACAACAGAAACAGAGGAACATTGCTAAACCCTTTTTATGAGGCTACAGTCACTCTGATATGAAAACCACACAAAGACATTTCTAAGAAAGAGAATTGCAGACCAATCTTACTCATGAACATTGATGCAAAAATACTCAATAAATTACTGGCAAATTGAATCCAAAAACACATAAGAAAAATCATCCACCGTGACCAAGAAGGATTCATCCCAGAGATGCAGGGATGCTTCGACATACGAAAATCTGTCAATGTAATCCACCGTATAAACAAACTGAAAGAAAAAAACCACACACATAATCATCTCATCAGATGCTGAAAATGCCTTTGACAAAATTCAATATCCTTTTATGATAAAAGTCTTGGAGAGAGCAGGGATGCAAGGAACATACCTAAACATAATAAAGGCAATATACAGCAACTCAACAGTCAACCTTAAACTAAATGGAAACTCAAAGCAATCCCAGTGAAATCAGGTACAAGACAAGGTTGTACACACTCTCCATATCTATTCAATACAGTACTTGAGGTCCTAGCTAGAGCAATGGGACAACAAAAGGAAATCAATGGGAAACAAATCAAAAAAGAAGAAATAAAATTCACTATTTGCTGATGATAGTATACATGTGACCCCAAAAATTCCACCAGGGAGCCCCTACAACTCATAAAAACCTTCAGTAATGTAGCAGATACAAGATTAACTAAAAAAATATCAATAGTCCTCATTTATACAGATGAGAAATGGGATGAGAAAAAAAATCAGAAAAACATCACCCTTCACAATAGCTACAAATAACATAAAGTACCGTAAGGTAACTCTAACCAAACAAGTAAATGACCTACATGCCAAGAACTTTAAAACTTTGAAAACAGAAGATGAAGAAGATACCAGAAAATGGAAAGATCTCCCATGCTCTTGGATAGAATAAGCATAGTAAAAATGGCAATTTTACCAAAAGCAATCTACACATTCAATGCAATGCCCATCAAAATCCCAACAAAATTCTTCACAAATCTCGAAAGAACAACACTCAACTTCATATGGGAAAAACCCATGATAGCCAAAGCAATTCTGTACAATAAAAGAACTGGAGGTATCACCATCCCTGACTTCAAACTTTAATATAGAACTACAGTAATGAAAACAGTCTGGTATTGGAATAAAAACAGACAGGAGAATCAATGGAATCAAATCGAAGACCCAGATAACAATCTAGACAGCCATGAACACCTGATTTTTGACAAAGAAGCTTAAATTATACCATGGAAAAAAGAAAGTATATTTAACAAATGGTGCTGGCATAACTGGATATCAACATGTAGCAGAATGAAAATAGATCCATATCTATCCCCATACACAAAACTCAAGTCCAAATGGGTCAAAGATCTCAACATAAAACCAACCACACTGAACCTCAAAGAAGAGAAGGTGGGAAGTACACTTGAATACACTGACACAGGAGACCACTTTCTTCTTTTTTTTTTTTTTTTTTTTTTTTTTGGTTTTTTCGAGGCAGGGTTTCTCTGCAGCTTTAGAGCCTGTCCTGGAACTAGCTCTTGTAGACCAGGCTGGTCTTGAACTCACAGAGATCCGCCTGCCTCTGCCTCCCGAGTGCTGGGATTAAAGGCGTGCGCCACCACCGCCCAGCTCAGGAGACCACTTTCTAAATATAACCCCAGACATTGAGAACAACAATTAATATATGGGACTTACTGAAACTGAGAAGCTTCTGTAAAGCAAAGGACAGGATCAACAAGACAAAACAGCAGCCTACAGAATGGGAAAAGTTCTTTAACAACTCCACATTGGACAGAGGGCTGGTCTCCAAAATATACAAAGAACTCATGAAACCTGACATCAAAAGAACAAATAATCCATTAAAAAAATGTGGTACAGACCTAAACAGAGAACTCTCAACAAAAAATCTCAAATGCCTGAAAGATACCTAAGGAAATGTTCAACATCCTTAGTCATCAGAGAAATGCAAATCAAAACAACTCTGAGAGTCCATCTTACACCTGTCAGAATGGCTAAGATCAAAAACACTGATTACAGCTTGTGCTGGAGAGGATGTAGGGTAAAGGGAATACTCCTCCATTGCTAGTGGGAGTGCAAACTGATAAACCACTTTGAAAATCAGTGTGACGATTTCTCAGAAAATTAGGAAACTATCTTTCTCATCAACCCAGCAATACTACTTTTGGGTATATATACAAAGGAAGTTCAATCATACTACAAGGAAATGTCCTCAACTAAATGCATAGCAGCATTTTTTATAATACCGGAACCTGGAAACAACCTAAAATTTTCTCAACCTAAGAATGGAGAAAGAAAACGTGGTACATTTACACAGGAGTACTACTCTGTAGTAAAAAAATACTGACATTTTGAAATTTACAGGCAAATGGATGGATCTAGAAAAAAAACCACATTGAGTGAGGTAACCCAGAACCATAAATACAAATAGGTACTCACTCATAAGTGGCTTTTAGACATAAAGCCAAGAAAAACCAGCCTACAGTACATAACACCAGAGAACCTAGACAACAGAGAGGACCCTCTCTTAGAGAGTCCTAAATAGGAAGTCGAAAAAGACAAGGTCTCTTGAGTATATTGGGAGTATATTGGGAGTGAGGGGTCATGAGACAGGGGAGAAGGGGAGAAGGGGAGAAGGGAGGAAGGGAGGGAAACAGAGAAAAATGTTTAGCACAATAAAAAATTTTTTTTAAAAAAAGTAATAAACATTTTTTAAGAATACAAGATAGATACGAACAGGGAAGAATTAAGCCTCAATGTCTTAAGTATTCCTTCTTATATAATGAGTCAATTACTCTCCTATAGCATTAGAGTAATACTGGCTTATGTAACCCCTATAAGAGAATGGAGAGTCATTCAAATCCTTTTCTGTGCTACAGATGAAGAACACCATGAGAGAATATGCACCTAGGGGGTTGTTCTCATTTCCTCTCTGTTGCTATTATAAAACATTCTGACCAAAAGCAACTTAGGGGAGTCAAGGATTTATGTGGCCTATAATTCCAGGTCACAGTCCATCATTGAGGAAGTCAAGGCATGGACGCAAAGGTAGGTCTTCTTGCTATTCCATATAACATATATCTGAACAAGGAACTTACTTCGTAGTCAAAGCAGCATTGAAGATGCTGTTTGAGGGTTAGCAGGCAGACTTAATGCTCAGGCAGCTTTCTTATACAATTGGGACTACTTGTCAACGGAATGTTGCTAGCCACAGTGGGCTGGGCCCTCATATATCAATTAATATACCAAGACAATCCCCACAGGCCAATCTGATCTAGGGAATTGGGATTCTCTCCCTGGATAATATGTCAAGTTGACAGTTAAAGTCAACCAGGACAGAGGTAAAGACTAGAAGCACTAACTGACCATTTGGAAATGGTATTGTTTTGGATCAGGAGGGTAATGTTGCAATAGAAAGAAGTCATCAAATCCTAGATACATTTGAATATACAGTGAAGATGAACTTGCTAGTGAGTTGGAAACAAGTGTGTGAGTGGAGGAGAGAAGTGAAGGGTAGCTTCAAAGTTTGTGTAATGATTAAAAGGAAAGATGGTGTTGCTGTCAATGAATGGGAAAGGCTGAGACAAACATTTTTTGGGTATCCATTTGATAACTACTTTATAAATAGACTCTCCCATTTGCATCAAACAATACATGTAATAATTATTTACATATGAAAGTTTTTCTCTGGGGCTGGAGAGATGGCTCAGTAGGTGAGTGCCTGCCTCATAAGCAAGAGGACCCAAGTTTAGATCCCTAGACCCTATATAAAAAGCAGGTACAAATGAACCTGTAACTGGGGAAGCTGTGCACATGGAGAAAAGTGGATCCTTAGAGCCCGCTGGCCTAAGCACCTAGATGAATTGATGGGCTCTGGGTGCAGAGCCCATCAAAAACAAGGGATAGACCAACCAAGGAAAATACACGTCAGTCCTTGGGCTCCACACATACATGCACACGTGTGCAAATAAATGAACATATCTTCCACTCAAACACGACCCAAACTCATATCATGCTCTTATAGATGAAAGACTGGAGATAAGGAGTGGTCATAGGAGACTTGCATTGTCTCGATATTTAATTAAATATGTGTATAATTTAGTATAATATATGTACAAATAAACTGTTGATATACTAACACAGTGTAGTGTTTGAAAGAAAATGACCCCCAAAGGGAGTGGCACTAATGCGAGATACAGTTTTGTTGGAGTAGGTGTGGTCTTGTTGGAGGAAGTGTATCACTGTAGGGGTGGGCTTTGAGGTCTCCTATGGTCAAACTATACAGTGAGACAGTTCAGTTCCTGTTGCCTGCTGATCAAGGTGTAGGACTCTCAGTACCAGCACCCTCTGTGCCTGCATGCCACCATGTCGCCATCATGGACTAAACCACTGAAACTATAAGCCACTTCATTAAATGTTTTCTTTTACAAGAGGTCCTGTGGTCATGGTGTCTCTTCACAGCAAGAAAACCCTAAGACACATAGTGTTTTAGAAAACTAAATTCTGGGGTAGAAAAAAAATTATCGATAATTTCCCTCACATTTTTGGTATACTGCATACTTTGTCCATAACCTAAACATATTCATGACTTAGAAAGTAAATTTTAAACAACTATGTGCAAAATGTGAGCATATGAAAGAATTTTTCCCTTTAGTTGCATATAGATGCTAAGATTATACAGGACTTTCTTCTTCTATTTCATTATAGTACCTTCTCAATTGGGCAAGAGGAACTGGGTGAGTAATGAGCACATGCTGATTATATAATTAACAACAAGAAACTGAAGCCAAAGGAAAGTCAAATGTCCTGAAGCCTTCGGTTGTCTTCTCATTTAGATCTCTCAGTACCCACGGCTGTTTTTAACTGGATTCTGGAGTTTTAACTGGATAAATAAATTCTTAAAGAGTGACCATCTGACTTTTTTTCCTGATGCCACTGGCTCAGGCAGTTTACTTTCAGTTATTTCACAGAAAATAATTGAACATGGAATAAACATATAACTTGAAATTAACTTACAGTGCCAGGATAACTAGCCTAGGCTCAGCCTCTGCTGGCTGTCAGTCAGTAGGCTGCCTACTGTTGCCCTGTAATTGACCTTGAGCCAGCTGGTCAACATAGAAATACCTGCCACTCCACAGCCCAGCAGGACTGAAGTGGTCAAGCTGTTCTGTGTCTAAGCCTTTCTGCAATCATTCCAGGGAAAAACCTTAACTGAGCACACAGGTCTCCTGCAAGCTCAGTGGCTCCTCATGAAGCCAGCTCAGCTTGCAGAACTTCTTTTTCCAACTTTCATCCTACCCCATCTCTGAGTAACAGTGTCCCAGTCTCAAGGGAGAAGGTATGTGCTTCATTCTCATGACTATTGGCTGCAATTCTCATATTGACCAAGGACTAACTCTAACCTGGGATCCACTCTTCTCCACCAACTCCCAGCCTCAATTGAATCTGTACATGGCTGGCATTGATTCTGCTTTGCTACATTCTGAATTTGACCCCAGAAAGCCAAAGGCAGAGGGTTTTTATTATTCACACCCCGTTTTGTTCAGTTCCCCAGGTCCCTGTTAGGTTTGCAAATAGCCACCGTTGTTTAGAATCAAAATGTTCTATTTGGATTTGTGTGTGTGTTTCTTCTTTCTTTCTTTCTTTCTTTCTTTCTTTCTTTCTTTCTTTCTTTCTTTCTTTCTTTCTTTTCCTTTCTTTCCTTTCTTATTTTCTTTCTTTCTCTTTCTTTTCTCTTTTTTTCTTTTTTTTGGTTTTCTGAGACACTGCTTTCTATGCAGCCCTAGTTGTCCTAGAATGCACGCTGTAGGCCAGACTGGTCTCAAACTTAAAGAGATCTGCCTGGCCCTGACTCCCAAGTGTTGGGATTAAAGGTGTGTGCCAACACCATGTGGCAAAGTGTTCTATATCTTATGCATGGTCTGTTTTTCAACAACAGCCTAGTCATAAATCTCAACCTCTTGAGATTTGGGTCAACTCTGGCAAATTGGGGCCCAAATTTCTGTCTCCTAAAAGCTGAGCACACTCGTGAAAACTGAAAAGTTGTGTGTAAAACTGACATTTAGAATTTCTAAGAAATGTGGAAAACCAAGATTTCCCTTATAGAATAATGGGTGTGGGTGGGAATTAAGAAGGAAGAGTTTATTTTTTTCCTCAATAACTTCGTGCCAGACATTTGCCTACACTAGCTGCAATTCAAAAAATCAAAAATTGTCACTATTGGTAAAGAATTTGACATGTCGTAAGGTCTAGGAACTTTCAGCATTCAGCAATTGTTTGGTGGGGACTTGTATTAGAATGTGATCTTTCTGATTTCTAATTTAATTCTCTTCTCATCTTACCATACTGATGTCAAATCTCCAATACAACTAAGGGCTGCTAAAGCTATCTTCACTCAACCATGTCAAAAGTACTCCATCACATGTTTTCTCTTATTTTTATTTCATGTGTATGAATGTTTTGCCCAAATGTGTGTCTACATACCACATACATGCCTGGTACTCAGAGAGGCCAGAAGATTTGAATCCCTTGGAACTGGAGTTATTGACAACTGTGAGCTACCCTGTGGGCGCTGGGAACAAAACCCAGGTTCTCAGCAAGAGCAGGAAGTACTCTTAATCACTGAGCCTTCCCTCAAGCCCCAAATTAAAATAGCACATATCTCAGTATATAAAGGCAATATAAGACAGTTAACGGTATTATGATGGAGTATTTTTTTTTTTGTCTCATTCTGTCCTTTTATACCACCAACCAAATTTCTAACAAGGTACTATATAATAAGAACTTTGAGTCAGGCAATGGTGGCACACACCTTTAATCCCAGCACTTGAGAGGCAGAGACAGGCGGATCTCTGTGAGTTCAAGTCCAGCCTGGCCTACAGAACAAGTTCCAAGACAGCAAAGAATGGCTAAAGCTACACAGAGAAACCCTGTCTCAAAAACTCAAAGTACTGAATGAATGAATGAATGAATGAATGGGAAATCACTGTCAGAGTCTGAATGCTAAATACTGAAGGCTGAGTTCAATAAAACTATCTCTCTGGGGAATATTTTCTAGTCACTTTTCAGCCAATAAAAGACAACCCAAGTGCAGCTGCACTTTTGAGTCAGCTAATGAAGTCTCATTGAAAAACTTCAGCATCATACTAATTTGGTTTCAATCTTCAACAAGTTCTAGTCATCTGCATGTAGTGGTGGGGGCAAATTCTACCACATAAAAATCAAACTAAAATATCTTAGAAGCAACCATCTCCCCCCCTCTAAGTAAGAATTTGAGAATGTTTACAAAAAAAGAATCAACAAATATGCATTAATAGTCACAGGTTAAATTACCTGATTTGCCAATTTTGTAACATATACACCTCTCAAAATATTACATCACAAATGCATATAATTTTGTCAATTAAAATAAAATAAATATATACGCACATGTTTTTATATATGAATCCAGCAATGCCTTCCAGCTAGCTCTACCAGTACTAGGAAACACTATGTACCACAAAGCAGATATAAGGCCTGCACACTGAATAGGGCAACCATTAACACCTGGCCTTTTAGGCATGTCAATGACCTCCTTCCTTCCTGCGCTCTTCCACCTCATCTTTTAGTCTTCACTTGACTTCCCTTACCAAATCTGCTATGCTTAAAACTCTCCCATTCTGAGTCAAGTGTACGACTCCTCTCACAACTCCAACTCAACCTGTCCTTAGCCCTCACTTCATTCCTGCTTTACCCAGCTTGGTTCTATGGCCCACACCAAGATGCTGGGAGCCCAGGTCACTACTTATGCACAAGCATGGCTGACTGTAGGAGTTCTAACTACTCACTTCTTCTTCACTATAGCCTGTCTATAGGCTGCACATGGCTGGAGAAATTCCACACAGATATATTTCTAAGAATTCCACACCTATAGTCTACTAAATCAGCTAAGGCTTCGTTGTCATCCAGCCCTTCTTTTTTCACTAGTTAGTCCCCATGATTATTTGAAATCTTCTCCCTGTCTATTTAAACTTCTGATATCCATACAGTTTGAGTTCTATACAGTCTTTTCCTGACTCAGTATCTCAACACTTACTCATCATGAAAATGGAAAGCATCAGACAGAAATGGCCTCAACTTTCCTACAATATATTCATTAAGTGGTAAATACTATCAGAAACCTTAGCACTGGGTCAGTTCATCAATGTTCCTATTTTAGCTCCATTCCTTTGTAAATGAAGCTTTCTGTACTTCTGTTCATTCATTTATAAGCTAGAGATAATTGTTTCAACTTGATGGACTAGTGGTAAGGTTAGAAAACCTAAGTGTATTTCAAGCATTTAGAATGATTGGTGCCTGAAGGTTGGCAAGATGAAAAGGAGCTTACTTCTCAGACACTGATCGGAATTCTATCCTGGCATTATAAATGAAGGAAGGTGAGAACCAATACCTTCAGTTCTTCTCTAGATTCCACATATGCAATATCACACATCTATATTGCCCCATCTATATATACACTAAATAAATATTTTTAAAGTTTTAAAAATAAGAATGGAGGGTGACACTAGGTAAGAAAATCATAAATACTAACCAGTACTGCAACCACGGTGACACCTGCATGCACTAGACACTAGAGATGTATGTACACAGATCTATACCTCTCCTGGCTTCTGTGTAACAGAAAACGTTACATTTTTAAAACTGAATTTAAAGGATTTAACAAACAAAATTAAATGCAGCCGACTGTAAGAAAAGTCAGATGACTAGCTTATTAGTTAAAAGTCCAAAGAATATTGGAATGGAGAGTTGAGATTATTCTTCAATTCCACTTTGTAAGTATAACACTCTGCATTCAAAATTTCTAATACTTAATTTGGCAGAAAGTTCTAGCTAAATAACTCAGTTCCTGTTACAAAAGTGAAGCTCACATGTGACCAATGAGAAATCCCTGAAAAGAAAACATGGTGCTTTAAAGGGCCCCAAACACACAGGTATGCTGGAAACTGTGGAAGTGCTGCTTTCTTAAGGGGCAGGGAAAGCTTCACTGCCAAGGAGATGCCAATGGGGATATTCTGAAGGGACATGTGCAGAGAGTTAACAAGGGGCAGGCAATGCCTTGATGGTAAGAAAAAGAGTTGCTGGTTGGCAGGAAGTCTCTTGGACATAACAAAATCTGTCTAATGAAAAAAGAGAACACATTAAACTATTTGGCATGTGGGCCTAAATCAAACAGTACAGCATGAAAGTCACCTGAGGACTCAAAGCAGAGTCCCTTTAAGTGAGGAGTTAGCATTCTACCAGCTGTCAAGGAATCTCAATCCTTCAAATGTTATAAAAAGGTAATATGAAAGAAGGCTAAAAAGTTGCTGGAGCTGTGTCAGATAAGAGATTGCACTCTGTTCAGAACACCTGAATCACTTAAGAGACATCTGCTATCACCTGGGAATCAGAGACTACAGCCCAGAACCACTGGCTCAGGTCAGCTCAGAATAGCATTTCCATTTCTTCATGGTGACTCTGAGAGAGCAGAGAGAGTGCAGACTACAGGATTTTCCTAAGTCCCTGACAAACTCCTCATAGAGCATTTAAAAACACATTTAAAGACAATTTGGGATAAGAGGAAAAGTAAGAACTTTTTAAAACTAGACTATACGTAAACACACTACCCAGTAGCTACTACATGTTGTATTTAATTCTATCATTGGAGAGCAATTGTGGATAATGTTTTAACAATGGGGCAGTTGTACTCAGACAGGTGAAGAACCCTTGCAGAGTCACACAGTCACACAGGCAGAGCTGAGCAGCTGTGCCTCTACACCTGTGAGCCTTTGCCACTATAACTTTTCATTTGTGCACAGGAGGTAAGAGAACCCACACCAGTGTCTTACATCACAGTCATCCAGAAATTTAATAAGGCTTAAAAATTAATGTGTAAAATTAAAAGCATCTTGCCTGGCAGGTGTCCTGAAAGTGATCAATTTAGAGAGAGTTACACAACACAGGGGCATTTTAGAGGGGAGGACATTTAGCCAGCTGGTAGTAAGAAGTTCCTCAACATTCTGCAGGACACACCAAATGATTCTGGAAGGCTGGGGCAGGCATCCTTTTACACTGCAATTGGTCTTAGTCATAGACATCAGCTCAAGCAGCAGGAAATGCTGAGAAGGCTTCCTCCAGGCCACTTCGTCCACCGCTAGCCTATAGGGTGGAAGACTAACATCAGAGGTGGCCCTACTACAAGAGAGATAAAGTGCTCTGACAGGATAAAAGTGGCAGTTGTATACACTTTCTCTTCCTGGGGATGACTGTAGCTATCCAAGAGGGGGTATCAGGAGGGCAGTACACAACATCATGGCTTCTCCACAAAGAACCCACAGGTTGGTCGCCAGAAGCAAACATTTCTCCATAAAAGATTTTGCTGACTTTTCAAATTATGTTTTCATTAAACTAAAAAATAAGTTTTGCTCAAAATTTACATTCTCTAGATTAGCAAGAAAAATAATACAAAGGTTTCTGCAAGAAGCAGCTCTATGGATTACAACACCCTGAGCAAGCAGCATATCACATTGTTTGGAAGTTCTAAGTCTTACACATAAAAAACTACCTTGGTCAGAAAGACAAAAAGCACACAGCCCCTTCAATTATTTATTTCTCATCCATCCATCCATCCATCCATCCATCTCTCTATCTCTATCTGTCCGTCCGTCCGTCCGTCCGTCCGTCCATCCATCCATCCATCTATCTATCCATTCTTACATTCACTCATTTACCAACACCAATGCCTTAATGGAGCAGGTAATGAATAAGCACATGCTTGATTATTTATTAATAAAGTACCTAAACCTGCTTTCAAGTTTGTTCGTTTGAATTAAACCTAACTGAAGGCGTTCAGTATTCTGACACAGAGACCAACAGTGCTGAGAGAATGAGAGCGCTATCTGAATCTGAAAACTGAGGGATATAGGCTGTTCTAGATAGACTATGTCGGGAACAAGCCTAGTATATGATCCTGGTTATTTCCCAGAACCCATAGGGGTAAAAAAACCAGTACATTTTCAGCTGTCCCCTTCCTCAAGACAAGACAAGCAATTCTGAAGAGTAGTGGGAAAGCACAACATAAGGGCAAGGAAAATTGCTTCTGTTATCATTGTTTTTCAGTTAGCATCTTCACAGATCTCTACTCCTGGGTCAAATTAAAGCTGATCAAGTAGAGAATGGGCACATGGACAACACTTACCTTCAAAGAAGAAGGAATACTCACAACGTCTGTGTGCTTTTAAAGGTGCCCAGATAGCCACAGTATTAAGCTCTCATTTTCGGCATTAGCAGAAAGAGTGTTCAAAGCCTTGGAAAGGAGGGGGAGTGAGGGAGCCTGCCGAGGCATCACGGCTGCTTTGAAAGCTGTAGCCTGCTGTAGCCACAGTCCATCAATTTCCTGCCTGTGGTTTCCTTTCATTCTCAGTCAATTTAAATTACCAATAGTCAGGAAACTTACATGACAAGACATCCATTAAAGACAACTACTAATAAAATCAAAACTAAATATCAAATCGGATCATGCTAAGGCTTGCTCCTGGGTTATCATTTAAGCTTGCATACAGTGAAATCTAATACAGTAGAGGTACTGCTCCAAAGAGCAAGACTAATTGCCTTATTGAGGTTCCCAGGGAAGTTTTGTTAACAAACAGAAGCCACTTATGATCCCTAGATACATACATTCTTGATGGGACAGGGAGTGAGAAATAAATGTTTATTTAAGATCAATAAACCACAAGGCCAGCCACTTTACAGAACTCACACAAGCTGTCAGTACAAGTCTGATGCAAATAACTGTGCCTTAGTGAGTGAACATGACTAAGTTTTAATTTGCCGAGTGCAATTACTTTTCAAATTATTCTAAAACTAAATACTGGCCACAGTATCACCCAGGAAAAATTGAGCAGTGCTACATAATACCAGATATAAAATTTTATGGAGGAACACTAGCCCTGTAAATAGATGGCTGACTGTGTTCTCGCAAACTCCCTCATTTGTTTTGTTTTGAGCAGGATCTCAATGTGAAGCCCAGGCAGCCTTGAGCCTGCAGTCCTCTTGTCTCAGCCTCCTGTACTGGGATTATGGTAAAAGTAACCATATTCAGGTAAGAAGACTCTCTGGGCCTTCCCAGAAAACTGAAGGACAAAGGAGGATCAGATATTAAGTCTGACTGTAAAATTATCAGAATAGCGGGCGTCCGGATGGCCTCTGTAGTAGACCTGGAACTTGTCTGTAGAGTGAATAAAGTCTATACCATGGGTCAGGTGATGACTAAAGGGTGCATACATTAAACAGGAACTCATTTCATCCATAAAACTGTTATGAAGGAAAATAAAATAAACCTAAGTCTTCAAAAAAGAAAGCGACTGTCAAAAACAGTTTCTGACATCCAAAGGGGCTGTACCATCTTGTATTCCCTTTACCCCACAACCTCTCCAGCATAAGTTGTCATCAGTGTTTTTGATCTTGGTCATTCTTACAGGTGTAAGATGGAATCTCAGAGTTGTTTAATTTGCATTTCTCTGATGACTAAGAATGTTGAACATTTCCTTAACTGTCTTTCAGTTTTAGATTCATCTGTTGAGAGTTCTCTGTTTAGGTCTGTACTCCATTTTTTTAATGGATTATTTGTTCTTTTGATGACCAATTTCTTGAGTTCTTTGTATATTTTGGAGATCAGATCTCTGTCTGATGTGGGGTTGGTGAAGATCTTTTCCCATTCTGTAGGCTGTGATTCTGTCTTGTTGATCTTGTCCCTTGCTTTACAGAAGCTTTTCAGTTTCAGGAGGTCCCATTTATTAATTGTTTCTCTCAGTGTCGGTACTGCTGGGGTTATCTTTAGGAAGTGGTTCCCTGTGCCAATGCGTTCAAGTGTACTTCCCACGTTCTCTTCAGTGTGGCTGGCTTTATGTTGAGGTCTTTCATCCATTTGGACTTAAGTTTTATGCATGGTGATAAATATGGGTATACTTTCATTCTTCTAAATGTTGATATCCAGTTATGCCAGTACCATTTGTTAAATATGCTTTCTTTTGGCAATTTCTCAGAAAATTAGTTAACAACCCTCTTCAAAACCCAGTAATATCACTTTGGGGTATATATCCAAAGGATGCTCAGTCGTGCCACAAGGACATGTGCTCAAATAGCAGCATTTTTGTCATAGCCAGAACCTGGAAACAACCTAAATGCCCCTCGACTGAAGAATGGATAAGGAAAATGTGGCACATTTACACAATGGAGTACTACACAGCAGAAAAAAATGACATTTTGAATTTTGCAGGAAAATGGATGGAGCTAGAAAACATTATTTTGAGTGAGGTAACCCAGACCCAGAAAGACAATTATCACATATACTCATTCATAGGTAGTTTTTAAATATAAAGCAAAGAAAACCAGCCTACAAATCACAATCCCAGAGAACTTACACAACAATGAGGACACTAAGAAAGACATACATAGATCTAATCTACATGAGCAGTAGAAAAAGAACTGCAGAGTAAATTTGGAGCATGGGGACCTTGGGGAAGGGTAAGGCAGGGTGGGGAGCAGAGAAAAAATGTAGAGCTCAATTTTTAAAAAAAAGAGCCTAAGCTCTGACCCCAACACCTATGATGACTTGAAGACTATCTTTAGCCATCTGGAACTAGGGTGACCATCATGGGACCCCAGGCTTTATGATCACAAAAACAGCTAGAGAGCCTACAGGACAGACATACAGACACTCTTGCACACCGCATCTTGAATACACTCCTGGTGAATCTACCTGTTCCAACCTGTAACAGCATCTTTAGACCAGGCCAGGTCACATGGTGCCACCTTGACCTCCCTAAGATTGACCTCTTTTAGCTAGACAGAAAGCAGGCAAAAAAATAAAATTGTTCTGCAACCTCTAATGCAAAAAACCAGAAACAAAAACAATACCAGTTTTTGAGTGAGATGGAGATTCAATCCCACATTTGTCTGGCAAAATCTAACTTCCTATTTCCCTCCATTAAGAAAAATATAAATATTTCTACATGCATTCAAATTTTTTGTTCATTCCATACAGAGGACATGGCACCATTACATGACTATGCCCTATTTTAACTCGGGGTCTTTACATTGTTTATACTTATGGAACTGTGAATAGCCTGATAGGCAAAGGGACCACTGCAAGAGCCTTTTATACCTTCTTAGAGATTGCTTGGGCGGCAGCGGGAAGGGGTATGGGGACTCCAGTCCCTCCCTAGCTTTTGCCAGAATACATGGTTCACTCCCTACTACCTTACCCCATTGCTAAAATGTTGGAGGGTGTTGCTGTAGTGGCCTCTGTCTCTCCAGCATGTATGGTCCAAATTTTTGCAGAGCAGCTACAGAGGCAGTTTTGGAAATAACTCTTAACAACTCTTCCATCTGGTTTTCACAGCAGCACCTTCCTCCAGAGACCACAGGAGTTACAGTCAGCTCCTGTTTCTCTGGGATTCTAGCTGTCTTTTCATCTTGCTGGATGTACATTATATCTGTCTGTCAGCAGATCAGGGAATGGTCTCCATTCTGACAGATACATTTCATGAATTCCTTAAAAGCACACAAACTAGTGTGAAGGGAAAAGGGAAATTCTTCTTTTGGGCTCTGGCTATTTGCTCTTTGCAGCCGAGGTGTCAGGGGAATGAGATTTCCCAGAGAGATGTACTAATGTAAAATGCATTAGTGTTAAGGTAGGGGAGGCTCCCAATCCACACAGGGTCAAAGGGTTAATATAAAATGACAGAATTTAATGACTGCTATTATGGTTGCCAAGCAACACAGAGAAGGTGTGCCATAAAGGCCTAATTAATGAATGAGGTAGCAAGAGTTTCTGTTAAGTTGGTAAGCACTTCACAGTTCACCATTGGTTGGCTCTGCCCAGATGGTAATGTTCTTAAGTTTTCTTAGCTCCGCTGAGCAGCAACAAAATAATGTGATCATAGGCGAAGTACTGGCTGAAGTCCTGATGTCCTTTCCATAATCAAGGCAGTTTCTCAAGGCAGAAAATACAGTCTCCTGCAGACTCACACAGAAGAAGGTATGTTTGCATTTTATTCCTTTGATGAGTCAGACCCACCAGACTGTGACATGGCTCCTTTCTGTGTACCCTTCTCCTACAGTAAAACGAGAGTACTCAAAATTTGGGACCAAAGCAGATTGCCCAAAGGAACTAGAAGCTTCATTGGGGGGAAGGGATGAGAAAGGGAAAGTTCCTTTCAAAGGCAAGCCCAGGTGACAGTGACAGGGACTTGGAGGCCAAGAGTTAAGCCATGTACTGCACTGGGCCCTGTACTAATAGTGTTCCACATCACCTTGAGCTTTCCTAGCTCAGTGTTCAAAGTCTGCTCTGGATTCTAAGCCTTCTCCTCATTCCTGTCATGACCATGCTGCCACTGGTGGATGCTGACCAGGAAGATACTGCTGCCAGGGTACACGCAAGTAGCAAAACCCAGCTATCTTAAATTCACTTAAAAAGAAGAAGAAAAGAAGAAGAGGAGGAGGAGGAGGAGGAGGAGGAGGAGGAAGAGGCTTAGTTCAAATATTTAAGTGAGGGAGCCTGTCCTTGAATTCCTATTTGTGAAACTTGCTCCCCATTCATTCAGCTACATGGCCCCTCAGGACCAGCTATGGCTCATAACTAAAGGCTTGCCCTAATTTAATTTCCATGCTGAAAATGGACAATTACTCTGTAATGACCATCAATTAAAACCACGTTTCTTTAAAGAGTACACCTAACTACATTCAAACATAGCTCTATATCATCATGTATTCCAACAGAAATGTATAGTAGACTGGCAAGAGAGGAAAACAGTTTTCTTCACCACAACCAACAGCTAAGTTTGAAAGAAAAAAGAGGGTAAAGGGACAGAAGAGGCAGCTGTCTTAGTCTGAAATCTAAAGGGAAAGGCTCTTACTCTTCAATGGAGGAGGGGCTGTGCCTGCTGAGGGGGCAAAGGGGAGCCCCAAATGAACAAAGGTAAAGAGAAGAGTAAGAAAGATTGGTCTGAGACCAGCTAAAGTATTCTCATTAATGGCCTGCAACTTCAAATATAATCAAAGTAGAGGCCTCGGCTCTGTCTAGTGAAGGATCAGAAGAATCGCTCTCTGATCCTTTCATTAATGGAAACCCATTCTTTTCACAAGGCCCAGCAACTCTACAGACAAATACTCACTTTCCTGACTACTAGGCTATTTATAATACATTCCAATGCTTTTCAGAAGAACCTTGGGAAGTCAGCTTCATCACTGTCAATGTTTTCTCCTATACTGAGCCATGGTTATTTACAAATGACTCTCGTTTATCTATGGAGATGTTTGAAATTCAGGATCTGCCTCCTGCTGCCACCCAGGATTCTGTCTGCAGTTTGAGAGTCCACACATGGGGAACACAAACAACCCAGTACTACTTTATGCAAAATGAAATTACAAGAAGCAGCAGTTACTTTTGCCTAAAGAAATAACACTCATTACCCCCCCCCACCACCAAAAAAAAAGGTTTCAAGAACACTTAAAAGGCAAGTGTTAGTGATTTAACTATAAAACTTAGGACCTCGAAGCAGTGATACTCTTTCCAAATGTACGGATTCTACTTCAAATGGCAAGCTTGCTGGCCTGCTCTCATACTCTCTACACTAACATGTCCTCTTCTCTTACCTTGATCCCACAGCTTCTTACCTCACCATAACTGGGTCTTCAACACTTGTCACCAGAGTGGTTTCCTCACACATAACTCTAACTATGACACTCACTGACTGATGATTTTCCAAACTGCTCTTCACTGACTTCTGGATCAAGTCCATCCCCTTAGCAAGTGAGACCTTTGAATCCTGGGGCTCTCAACCTTACTTCCTGTTTTTCCTCATAGTTCAAGTGGGTTTGGGTACAGGGAATAGCTTGACACTCTGTATAAGCCCTGGGCTCCTCCAGTTATAGTCTCTGCATGTGCTATCTAACCTGCCTAAAGTGATTTTCCTTGTCACCACTCCAGTTACAATTTTCCAGTCCTGTTGGGGAAGCCCTTTAGTAGCCCTTGATACCTCATTTCCTACTGTTATGAAGGGAGGCACACTGCTTCCAGCAAGGCTTCAAACTTTTACAGGCTTTCAAGTTTTAACATGTTAAGATCACCGGTTTGACCATAGCTCCCATAACTACATCTAATCTCTGTATCTCCACTGTTTACTGCATGGTCAGGCTCAAGGTAAAATGCAGGCAGCGTTTACGAAGTTGATGATTTGCCATTCCAGGTAAATGGACTATATCATCAAACCTACTCTTGTTGATCTTTGCTTCTCATCAGAATCTTAAGAAAATTCCAAGTTTTCCTCAGTTCATTATTTTTGAGGCCATTAGACTTAGTCTAGTTCTCATATTCTTAGTACTTAGTACCCACCTCATTTTTTAGAGTCAGTTGGGTTCTTCTAATTAACATGCATTTCTCACCCTAAACCTCAGACACAGCAAGCCATACTATAAAACAAGTGCCATCCATCAAGAAGCACCAAAAGAGGAGGAGCCATGAACGCACACGTGTGGAAAATCTAATCAGCCTCTAAACCAGCACACCTATATTTCCTAATGAGCCTGCAGTAGGAATGTCACTCTTTAATGGCACTGAAAAGCAGTGTGTGCTCAATGCTGCTGGCTCCAGGCCAAATCTGACTTCAACTCTGATACAAAGAGTCAACCACCAAGCATGATGAGGAAAGAGGAGTAGGGCAGAACAGGGAGCAAAGAGATGAGCACAAAACTGTAAAACAGAAAAAAGAAGAACCAAAACATCTATGAAGCTTCTTCCAGAAGATGGGCAGGATTTATTCAAAACAAAAGTTAGGCTGCAGACGGGAGGTGGCAGCATCAGAGTGCCTCTGCTCAGTGGATTCTAACTTCTCAGAGAGCAGGCAATCCTCTACAAAGAGAGGAGCAACGCACGTCTTACCCTAAAGGACAGTCTAATAATGAAAAACCCAAGGACAGCAACAATCCCCCCCACCCCCCGCCCCCAAGCACACACCACCAAGCAGTAGATAAACACAAATTATACCCTAAGGGCTTTGACAGCGCAAACTGCCAAAACCTAAAATGCAGATTTTGACTAGTATTTTCAATGGACTTTAAACGACTCACAAGTATAAAATTAGCTTTACATGCTACCATTTTAAGATAGCTGAAAAAAGCCAGGAACAAATGCATCTTTGGAGACATTCTTAGCAAAGAGAAAATCAAAAGCAACTCTTCCTCATTTCTGAAGTCACAATTTCAACCCACTCTACTGTCAAACATCCCTGCTATTGCAATACCACTCAACACAAGACACCCATTATGACACAAGCCTAATCATCAAAGCTTCAGTTAGAACTGAACATTTAAAAGTTGAATATAAAACACTCTTGTGACCCTCATTATATTCTTGCTCAAAAATCGTCACTATCAGTAGTGTAACTGTGAGCTAAATGCTAACATTCCGTGATATTCAGAGAGAGAATTTACAAAGCCTTTTAAAATGCTTGAAAGCTGAAAAACCCAGGTCTCTGATGTGACAATGCTTTGCAAACCAACCTGGGAGAAAAGTCCACTTCTCTCCAGCATGCAAAGGCAGCTGCCAGGACTACAGGCTCTACAGTATGCTTTGGAAGTGGTTCAGCATCGCCCTCCTCATAACTCAAATCCTGGTTTGTGTCTGTCTTTATAGGTTATTGTTGACCAGATGGAAAATATTAAGGGAAAGATACTGCATCTGAAACAGCAGGCTGTAGTAGTGCTTGGTTGCAAGGCCCCAGTTAAGCACAAGCAGATCTGCAGGTGGGCTGTAGCATGCTACAGACCAGTTCTGGTGCATCCTCTGCAAAGCAGCAGGAGGGCCCTAGCCAACTGAGAGCCACCACTGTGCCAAACAGACTGTGCAGGACTCACTGCTCGGATGCTTCCAGAGAAAGAGGAAGAATCGATGGGTTCCTTTGTAAACAACTTGTGCTTTTAGGCTGTAACTAACTTCAAAGCAGGAATTATTTAATCTAGTCACAAATTATACCATGTACATCTTCAGGCTGATTTCTTCTTGAGGAATTATGTGGTAACCTAAAATCTGGATTCTTAAAGGCAAATGACAAATGGCAAAGAAAAGTTAAGCTTGGCATTTAGCAAGTAGGGAATACTGCACAACCAAATGTAGTCACTAGCCCCTGCTTAAACTAATTTTCAGCAAAATCTGAGTTCTTATATTTTTGGTTGTGAGCTTAGCCTTTAATAGCTGAACCATCTCTCTAGACCAAAAATCTGATTTCTTATGAGTGAATGTAGACTTCAATATTCAAGTATGTGCTGTGCTATGATGTTTCTTCATGGGTACATCTCTTTATATGAGGCCTGGCTCAAGTGCAGGCCCATCCACACATATTTGTACAATAAAAAGTTCAAGTTGCTACTAATGCCTAGACTTTATCAGTGGTTTAATCTACAACAGAAATTCTTCTCAGGACTTTGTATTTGCAAGAAAAGCCATTTTTACTAAACAAAATCAAAGCAAAAAAAAAAACCCTCTCGTTCTGAAATGATGTAGGGTAGCTGGTATCATTAGGAATCACTTGACACAAAGAAGCAGGATATAACAGTAATATCTTACCTAAAATTAAATCTAAATATTAAGAAGCATCCAGAATGTATGCTGCCCATCTCTATCATATGAACATACTTTAGCCATTTTGATCATGACCATTTCTAAAATGCACTAGACCACAAAGTCCTTTGGGGTAGGGATGGCGCTTTATTCACAGCCTAACCCACAAGCAGCCAGCACAGAACATGAAAGAGGAAGACAGCAGAAAGCAGAGCCTCTGGCTCTGGCAGTTGCCCAGGTACAAACTCTCAGGTTAGGCAATAGTAAATTTGTACCCAATTGCCACAGAAAAGGAATAGCATGCTTAGGTAACTCTTAATAAAAGAAGAAAAATATAGCAAATGAAGAAATTTTTAAGATTTACTTAGCTTTTGTATTAGTGTTTTGAGTATGTTTGTGTTTGCCTGTATGTATGCACTCTGTGTATACAGTGCCTGTAGAAACCAAAAAGACTTGTCAGGTCCCCTGGAACTGGAGCTACTGGTGTTTGTGAGTCACCATGTGGATGAACTGAACCCAGGTCTTCTATAAGAGAATCAAGTACTCTTAATCAATGAGCCATCTCTCCAGGCTCCTCAAAATAGATTATCCAGAGTCCATAGAAAGAGTCCTTTGAAAACGTTTAGGGTCTGTAAAACTTTACAAGGACACTCAAAATAATTTGGGAAGACAGTTCCAAGAAATTTTCACATATTTGAAAATGTATCTTATCACTCCCCAAAAGTCCCATGAACTAATAAATTCTGGAGAAAATCTTAGAAAACAAAGTAAAAAGGTCCAGAGATCAGCACAGAGGATCTGTGTTCAAGTCTCACCAACAGAGCAGCCACAGAACCTCATCAGATCACTGAACTCTGCACTATCACCCACCATTTACTCGGCTGTCACAAGAACTGAGTAGGATGGTGATGCTAAAAGTATTAGGCATGCTGTGCTCCAACTAAGTGAGGTACACAGCAATAAAATACAGATGGGCCAGTACAAAACCACTGGAAGAAATCTAATGAGGGTAACAGCTGCTCTTATTTTCCCTAAAACATATTGGTTATTTGATTGTCTAAAGGTAAAACAGAAAAGTGACTTTACCTGCATGTTTTTTATGTAACTTCATTTCTATCAAATTAATTTTAATTCATAGCGCAAACTGAATTTTTACAAGTCAGGGAAATCGAATGACATTCTCACATGCAAAGAGAAACAAAAGCAGTTCTGATGCCCCTGACACCAGTGAGAAGGAAGCATGGGCACTCATATCCAGTCCTTCTGCCCAAAGAAGAACACTTCAGATCTGCCCAGCTGTATCCTTTGAATCTGTTTGCTTTTGACATCATAATTACAAAATGGTGCAAGGGCTGTGAGATCACAAACAGATGATGACTCAAAGAAGAATAAACATCAAAAATTAATCTTTTTCTTGCCTAAGACCTTCCAAATGATAGGAGGTAAACACCATCAGGAGCACCTATCCATGTGTGTATGTGAAGAAAAATAGTGAATAGTTCAGCTTACACTTTATACCTCATTTCCCCCACCCCCACTCCCCACCCTTAGAGCCAGGCATGGTGGTGTACATGCTGATGCACAACATTAATCCCAGCTCTAGAATGCGGGTGGATCTCTGTGAGTTTGAGGCCAACCTAGTTTACAGAGTGAGCTCCAGGACAGTCAAGGTTACTTAAAGAGAGACCCTGTCTCAAAAACAAACAAAAACACACTGGAGGGCTGGAGAGATGGCTCAGTGGTTAAGAGCACTGCCTGCTCTTCCAAAGGTCCTGAGTTCAATTCCCAGCAACCACATGGTGGCTCATAACCATCTTTAGTGAGGTCTGGTGCCCTCTTCTGGCCTTCTGGCATACACACAGACAGAATATTGTATACAAAATAAATAAATAAATAAATAAATATTTTTAAAAAGCACACTGGAATGGAGGTAAGGCCTTGTTGATCGAGGTTTCTGTTCCCCCCCTTACTCCTCCCCCAGTCCCATAGCAGTTCAGTCCCAAAGAAATACACAGAGGTCTACATTAATTATAAACTGATTGGTCTATTAGCTCAGGCTTCTTATTAACTCTTACAACTTATATTAACTCATAATTCCTGTCTGTGTTAGCCACATGGCTTGGTACCATTTTTGGCGAGGCACTCACATCATCATGCTTTCTCTATGTCTAGATGAAAACTGAAGGCTGACTCTTTCCTCTTCCCAGAATCCTCCTGTCCTCATCGCTCCACCTCTACTTCCTGCCTAGTCACCCCACCTATATTTTCTGCCTGGCTACTGGCCAATCAGCGTTTTACTAAAAATAATACAAGGATAAAAGATAAAAGTGACAGGATAAAAGATCATTGTCCCACAGCAAGGCCTACAAATCAAGCATAAAATGGCAAAACCTTTAGGAAATGAAAGGGAGAGATCTTTGAGGTCTATAGTAAGGCATAGAGATTCTAGATAGGATATTAAAAACAATGCATTAAAAAAATTAAGATTGATATGGCTCAGCTAGTAATGGCGCTTGCCACCAAATCTGATGACCTGAGCTTGATTCCTGCAACACACTGAGGAAGGAGAGAACAAATCCTTGAAAGTTATTCTGTGACCTCCATATACACACCCTAGCATGGGCATGTCCACCATTTTCCATATTTGTTACTTTTTTGTTGCTGCAATAATACACCATGACCAGAGCTTCAGAAGAATTTATTTTGGCTTATGGCTCCAGAGTGTTAAGAATCCATCGTGGAGAGAAGCATGGCAGCAAATAGCAGGCATGGTGCACAAGTAAGAATCTGAAAGCTCAGATCTTCTACAGCAAGCATAAAGCAGAGTTAGCAAAATGGAAATGGTATGAGACTTCTAAACTCCCCAAACCCCTCCTAGTAACGCATCTGTTCCAGCAAAGCTGATCCTTCCAATAACTTCTCCAAATAGTGCTATCACAGGAGCTCCAAGTGTTCAAATGCCTGAGCCTAAGTAGAACATTTCTCATTCAAATCATCATATTCCACAGTCTGGCTACATAGGTGATGGAGGAGAGTTATCTGTCTATGTTTCTTTCATTGGTTAATTAATAAAGAAAACTGCCTTGGCCCTTTAAGAGACAGAAAATTAGGTAGGTGGAGTAGACAGAACAGAATTGTGGGAACAAGGAAGTAGAGTGGGGGAGATGCTTCAGGCAGTCACCATAGGGAGTCTCCATGCTGCTCCTCTCCGAGATGGACGCAGGTTAAGATCTCTCCTGGTAAGCCACACCTCGTGGTGCTACCCAGATTACTAAATATGGGTTAAAGGAAGATGTGAGAATTAACCAATAAGAGGCTACAGATAATGGGCCAGGCAGTGTTTTAAAAGAATACAGTTTCCGTGTAATTATTTCGGGTGTAAAGCTAGCCGGTGGCCGGGTGGCGGGACGCAGCCCCGCCAATTCACACTACACATAGGCTCATGGACACATCATAATTTTCAACAGTCTTAATATTGTTTAAATTCCAACATCTCTTTTGAGCCTCAAGGCAATTTCTTAATTGTAGACACTGTGAAGTCAAAAGGCAAAATGAGTTTTCAACATCTAATGGCACAGAATATACTTTACCATTCCAAAAGAGAAGATTGGGCCACAGTAAGAAAATATTGAACTAAATCAAAATCAAAACCCAGCAAGACAATCTACAAATCCTAGAAGTCCATGTCCAGGGTGAACGGGTTTAGATAGTTCTAGCCTTCCACCTTTGCTACCTGCAACATACATCTTTGGGGTTGGCTCCACTCCCTGTGTCCAGCTCTCTTCATAACAAATATCACATATCTTGGGCATCTCCAATATCTTGGGTTTTCACTGCAACTCAGGCTTTCCTTTCACAGCTTTACACAACGGCCTCTCAAGCCTGTCCCACTCTCAGGGTTTTTAGGCATGGATTCTTCTGTCATGCTCTACCTAGCCTCAGAGACTTAATAAAACTATGAAGAAAGAATCCATGACCCCTTTACTCTTGCATCTAAAGCCAACATCATGTGGATGACACTGCTAAATTCGGCTTCAACTTTGGATAAATCCTGGATTCTTTAGACATTGCCAGCAGATTTATTTTTTAATTCAGTTCATTTCTAGGAGCAGAAAACTCCTTAGATTCTTTCACAAGTCAGAGGATTAGCTGGGTGGTGTCTTGCCTGTCAACACCCTTTTTATTGTTCAACACAGAGCAAATATCTCCTTAATGGCACTAATATCAACAACTATAGCCTCTGTTCTAGCACATGTCTTGGCTATAACAACATTAAGCTCAGAGAATTTTTCCCCCTACAAACTGTATATTCCTTATTTCTTTTGGCCACACATACTCTTTTTCATGGTGAACCTGCATAAGTGTTATTATCAGTAATAATAATCCTACATTCGGTTTAGAAATTTTCTCCACAGAAAAAAATAGCCCATTTTTAATTTAGCCCCAAGCAAGTTCTTAGACAATGGCAAAAGGCAGACAGATTCTTTCCCAAAGTATTACAGGAATGGCCTCTAGCCCAGTTGCTGACACAGTTCCCTTCTGAGACCTCTTGACTTTGGTCTGTGTGCACTGCTCTCAGCACTACTGTCTTCCAGGCTCCTGCTAGGATGACTCTTTAAGTTCTGTTGTTCATCCCTCAACTGCTTTTCTAGTCCTAAATTCCAAAGTGTTCCACATCCCTCCAACAAACAACACAGTCAGGGTCTTACAGCAACAGCCCACTTTCTGGTACCAATTTCTCCCCACATACAAACTTACACACAAAATAACAAAAGTATTTTTATAATATTTTTGTGTTGAGCCCATCAAAAATAAGACTTCTGTGAAAATCTACTGCTCTCAATGAATGAAGATAAATATAAAATCCAGAAGAAACAATTTTTAAATCATACCTCTGACAAAATATTTCTATCAATAATAAAGAACTCTGAAATTTAACAATAAGGAAATAAAGCAAGCTTTTAAATGAGGAAAAAAAAGAAATGAAAAATAATAAAAAAACTACTTCTGACTAGCAACTTTACCAATACAAAGGGCAAAATGAGCACAAGTCCGAAATAACAGACATTAGAGAACTACAAATGATCGTATCTCAGCAAAAGCTGCTGCATGTGGAGAACAGGTGACATAATCAAACAGGGATGATATTAAACTCGGGACAGCTGGGATTCTTGCATTGCTGGTGCAAATATAAGTCCAAAAGAACACAGCCACTGGAAAACAACAGGCAGCATTCCACACAGCTGAATGTACCCTTAGCACATAGCCCCACATCATACCCCCAGGCATTTACTCAAGAGAAACAAAAAAGAGCAAGGGAGGTTCACATGGAAATCTGCTCCCAAAAGATTAAAATGGCTTTATTCATAATCACAGAAATCACAAGCAACTCAGATATCCTTCAGTAGTCAACGGGCACTCTGTGGTTTACAGTACTACAGCCAAATGTCTACTCAGCACAAAAGTCAACCACTTGTACATATAGCAGAATGAAAAAGCCTCACATTTACTTTGCTATGTGCAACAAGCTGATTCCACAAAGGACGGACATATGATTTGTTGTGATGACATTTCAGAAGAGGCCAAACTATAAGGATGTTAATCTGCTGGCATCAAAGGTTCAGGGCCGAAGGGCCTGATTACAAAGAGCAGCATGGGTATAAGAAAGGTGTTATTATTTTGATAATAGGACCAGACTCTAAGGATTTGTCCAAACTTTAAGTGGACATTTAAAAAAAAATAGGTTTTACTATGTGTAATTAAAAACTAGTCTCTGGAAGGAAAAGAACCAGCACTGTAGGCAGGTTTCACTGTAAGCAAGTCCCTTAAGTCTCTGAGTCTTCGTTTCTTCATCTGTATAATGGGCAGAGCAGAGGCCCACTTATCATCAGTATGTAGATTCAACTACAGAATGCATGAGAAGCCCTAGACAAATACCAAGCTTTCAATAAATATGAGCTTTCAATAAATAAATAATTTTTATGCTTATTTTAGCAAGATCCTATATACAGAAATATAGGATGATGCACTCAAACAAA